>NC_137684.1:11294089-11301589 GCF_963989245.1 Nansenia antarctica
ACAGATCCCACCTCACAGACCAGCATCGAGTCTCGCTTTTGAACGTCGCCATAGAAAAGGACATTAAGCCTACCCAAGTGCGTGTGGTAAGAGTTGAACTAAAAAGCAAGCACAATGCCCATAGGCCCTATTGTTGTATTTAAGTTTCCAAAGTAAGACATCGAATTTGAGAGACAACTTGTGGCGTTGACTATCAATGCTGGTAACAAAGACTGTATTTGTTAGGGTTAGGGTTAGGCATCATATTTTATGGTTATTTGATAATGTCTGTGCATCAATGGAATATTTTTATTTTATTGAATACAGTTTGCCTACTTATATTTCTTCAATAGAAAAATAATCATTGTACTAAATGTCTTGCCCCTGATTTTATTCACAAACCTTATATCCTGGCTCTCAGTATGTTTGAATTTTACACCCCTGCCCTACTACCTCAGGGTAAATACACACACACACACACACACACATGCACACACACACACACACACACACACACGCACACACACACACATGCACACACACACACACACACACACACACACACACACAACGGTGTAAGTGTTCAGCTGTGAAATGACATGCCTCCACACCCAGGGGCAGGGAAGACACACACAATCATTTCTAATACTATGTTTGCGTCTGTGTTTTCCCTTCCTTGCCTGCCGTATAAACATCCATAATTCATCATCCATCTCCTGGGCTTGACTAATGGCTCCCCTCCTCGGTTTGCTGGGACTCAGCTGTCTGCACTGAAGACTCGTGAGCCTCTGCCCTCTCCCTTCCCTCTCCCTTCCCTCTCCCTTCCCTCTCCCTTCACTCCCCCTTACTCTAGCTGAGGCTGCCTTTACCTCCACCTCCGCCTGCTCTTCTCGTTTCTGTAGCTGTCCATATGTAGCTGTAGCTGACCATATGTCGGTTTCAGTACTCAAGTGGTAAAAGAAAATCAGGGGGGATGGTGGATTTTATCATATGGGGACGATTTTAGCATCCCCACAGCATCAGTGACTTCAGTGTCAGTGACTGGGTAAAAATGTCATTGCATGTGTGCGTGCCCCCTCCCTCGCCCACAGTATTTTACTCAATATGCGCAAAACTAAATGTTGAAATAGCAGTAATACCACGTTCATTGATAAAACGACACAAGGGATGGAAATGGGGGATGGCAGTTTTTGAAGGGGGATGATTTTAACCGTTTTTATTTCAGGGGGGATGCCATCCCCCCTCATCCGCCCTCATCCCCCCTCAACTCGAGTGCTGGTCGGTTCCCTCTGCCTTGACTCCATCTTCCTTGCAGCTGTCTACCCTGAGGCCCTCTCCTCCTCCTCCTCCTCTCCTTTGATTCTGCTTTTATCCTGCCACCGTCTGTTAGCTGTCCTGGGGTTCCCTCTACCTCCACCTGCCCTTCCCCGCTCCCTTTCTCTCCTCAGACAAAGGACAGGGTTGGCAGCGCCAGGGGGCTGTTAGCCGACACCGCTAGACAATGGGGAGGTGATGTGGGTTAAGGAGTGGCGCAGAGACGCTCTGGTGGCACGTCTCGTTTCTTTGGGAGAAGCTGGCGTGGAGCGCCAGGGACACTGGCAACCCTGACTTCATTCTCACTACCCCCCCCCTGTATACAGTCATTTCTCTACTGTCAATAGGCCTAATTCTTCTGCCGTTGTGACTTCCAATGGTCCCCTGGTCCTAGCATAGATTCGTTTTTCTAATGATGTTTAGATGACTCGCTTACTTAGACAGATGGATTTGTCGTGAGTCGCTTTGGATAAAGATGTAAAAAAAAGAATGTGATGAATGAATGAAGTGAATGTAAATCAGTATGTTTCTGTTTATGTAGCTGATATCTCATGAACAGAAACATGCAGTAGGTGAAAAAAATAAAAAAGTCTAGGTTTAGAAGATGGTGATAGAAGTAGATTTTTCCTTCTATCACAGAGACTGCCAATGGCCCCGGGCCTGAGCTGGATTATTCTTCCTGCTACGACTGGTCGATTGATGATTCACTTGCTTAGTCAAATGTATTGATTGTAAGGCGCTTTGGAATAAGGCGTCTGCTAAATGCCAAAAATGTAAATGTAATGTAAAGGTGGACAGACTGCAAGGCCAACATGGCAACTTGCAATATTAGAACAATAGAATGGCACTGATATGTGCATGCAGTTTGTCCAGGGAGGGCGGAACAGGACATATGTTTTACAATAAGGCACCTCGGTAGGACACCGGCTTGCAAGCTGCTGCAAAATGACGAGCTTGTATTTCTAGAGCTTCCTTTGTGAAATACCCTTCCATTTTGGATA
This sequence comes from Nansenia antarctica, assembly GCF_963989245.1. NCBI lineage: Eukaryota > Metazoa > Chordata > Actinopteri > Argentiniformes > Microstomatidae > Nansenia > Nansenia antarctica. The sequence continues at coordinate 11,296,384 of NC_137684.1, forward strand.
AAGCTATTTGTTCCAGGTTGTCGGGAGAATCCCAAAACCGATGATGACAACAACTAGCCAAGACGATCAGACCTAGGGCTTTTGTATTCCTTGATGTGACCACAGATTCTGTAGAAACAGTGGTGTCATTTACAGGACATTGTACAGTAATAAACTCATTGAGTCTATACATTTTTGAACTGGTTGCACTGCAATGCCAGATGTGCAGTATTTCAAATCAAACTTTATTTGTATGTTGTATTTCTCACAAGAAATGTGACACAATGTGCTTCACAGATAACAAGGAAGATAAAAGAACAATAGAGATAAAACAACAAAAGAGATAAAACAACAATAGTAGCAGAGAATTAAAATGTACGATTGAATTAATAAATGTTGAGGTCTTGCTTAAATGTTTCCAGAGTTTTGGCCAATCTCAGGCTCTCTGGTAAGAGTGTTCCAGAGTCTGTTAGTGGTTTGCTCACTGGTCCTCATAGATAGCCCACAGTATCATCAGCAGTAGAGGCTGGTGGAGGCATAAATCAGAGGAAGTGCCATGTCTCATTGTCATGCATTGATAGTCATCTGCCATCATCCCGGTACCTAAAACAGCTAAGGTAACATGCCTAAACGACTGGCACCCTGCTGCTCTCACCCCCGTAGGGAGCAAATGTTTTTAGAACACCATCAAGGTCCTCTGCAGGAAGCTGCCACTCTACCTAGTCCCTCTGGAACACCCTCCCCAACCACGTCAGACAGGCTAACAGGCCAACACCCTGCCAACATTTAAACAGGCCCTCAAAACCCACCTCTTCAAGCTCGCCTTCACCTAACTGGCACACCTAACCCTCTCCCCCTCCCCTTCCCATGTGACCCCAGCACTACCTTCATTAGGCCCCTATACTTTCTTTTATTTATTTCTTGTTTCTTTTTATTATTACTACTCGATCTTTTCAGTTTGTAAAGCGTCTTTGAGTGTCTAGAAAAGCGCTATATAAATCTAATGTATTATTATTATTATTATCATCAACCCTCACCAACCCTCACCACCGCCTGCAGATCACTACCTTGATGATCATCTAATCATTTGCTCACTACAGCGGTGAGAGAAACAGGGCGCCAAACATTCAGGCATGTTACCCTTACCTTTCTTCGGTACCGGGATGATGGCAGATGACTTGAAGAAGGACGGCACTATGCCCGTGGAGAGGGAGAGGTTAAATATGTAAACGAATATGATATACTGTTTGTGTTGACATGGCTTGTATTGTATTCTTTGAAAAAGAAGAGAGCAGAAAACTTGGGCGAGGTGCTGGCGACGGAGCAGAATACTATAGATTGAAGTACACAGATTTCAGATTGAAGCCGCACACTCTAGTTCAAGATGCAAAAGTGTATTTTTATTGACAACGGTTTCGACTCTTAAGTAAGACTTGACAAAGGCTACGGCCGAAACCGTTGTCAATACAAATACACTTTTGCATCTTGAACTAGAGTGTGCGGCTTCTACTTGATGTTCTAGTATTGTATTCTGCCACTGAGCTGTGAGCGTTACACTCTCTGTCCGGTAGACATCCTTATAAAACCAGACTGGTAGCTCATATTGTCATTGCACATCGCATTTTTATTTTCATCAAGAATTGTGGCTGGTCATAGTTAATTTGCCCCAAAGGTTCGCTAGCCTACAAACACAGATGTACTGTAGGAGCAGACCTGGGGAGGCTGGTGGAGGTAGGCCTCACAATGAGCCCATCCTCTGACTTCTACCTGCACCAGCTAGCCCTGATCTTTCCTCCTCTTGATAGGATGGGTCAGCAAGCTTGCAGCGGATCAGATTGGGTTTTAGAAGGCTAGCACTGACAGAGATTGATATAGACAGTTGTGACTGGATTGGTAGGTATTGACCCCCTTGTCTGTCAGTGCTGAGGGCATGAGAAGTGATGCTTGGGCTTTGCTATCAATCATTGCTTCAATGGTCTTTTTGTTAGAGGTGATAGACTCTCTACGTATATGTATATTTACTCTTCTCTTTCAAGATTCTCAATCTTAAGCCTGTAACATGTTTTACATACAGCTGCATCATTGTCAGGCTACAATGTAATGAGAGAGAGAGGAGAGAGAGGAGAGAGAGGAGAGAGAGGAGAGAGAGAGAGAGAGAGAGAGAGGAGAGAGAGAGAGAGGAGAGAGAGAGAGAGGAGAGAGAGAGAGAGAGAGAGAGAGAAGAGAGAGAGAGAGAGGAGAGAGAGAGAGAGGAGAGAGAGAGAGAGGAGAGAGAGAGAGAGGAGAGAGAGGAGAGAGAGGAGAGAGAGGAGAGAGAGAGAGAGAGGAGAGAGAGAGAGAGAGAGAGAGGAGAGAGAGAGAGAGAGAGAGAGAGAGAGAGAGAGAGAGAGAGAGAGAGAGAGAGAGAGGAGAGAGAGAGAGAGAGAGAGAGAGGAGAGAGGAGAGAGGAGAGAGAGAGAGAGACTCCTATAATGAATTTCTAGGATGGTTCCAATGATTGAGAGATAAAACAGGCACGCTCTGTAACAACTAATACACGAACATACTGTACAGTATATAACTAGAGAACTACTCCAACTTTGGTCAGGGTTAGAGCCACGTTGAGTGAAACGTTTCGCTTCACAACAAGAAACAGAGGGATGATTGTCATCCTTTGTTTGCTTCAGCTTGAGTCCCGAGCCTCGATAGATCCAATCTAGTCTAAGTGTTGCCTAGGGGGGTCTACCCAAATATAGCCTGACTGTCTGTCTGCCAAGCCGTCTATATACGTAGGAAGGATCTCTCTCCGACGCTCGGCTGTAATTGTCTGATCTCGTGACTCATTACTCCCACTCCTTCTCCTTCACTTGACGTCTTCTATCCTGTCTCGATTACCCCCGAATACTACATTTGCAAAGCACTTTGGCCTGTTTGGAGAATACAACGCCATTTTCTATTGGTTGATTGATATGGATCCACCGCCAGCTGCCGCCATGTCTGCAGACGTCGTGACCAGCGCTGCCTAATTATTATTATTACCGTTACTCATCAACTGTTGTCTCAAACGTGTATGGAGGTCCTTCCTCTACAGGACGCCCTCTGTGAACTACCCTCTGTGTCTCAGTGAGAAGAGCATGTTGCTAACAGATTGGGGGTTATTCCCACCGGGAACATACAGTGCCTTCGGAGAGTATTCAGACCCCATCACTCTTTCTAGTCTGCAAGTCTGGCAACCACATTTTTCAGTTTTTTCCAGATTATGAAAGGGTAGATTGTAAGCTTTAGGGTTAGGGATGAGATGTCATATATTGAAAAAACGGAAACAAGTTGAAGAAGTATGAAGTTTGATATTTGAATGTTGATACCCTCCAAATCACTTTGCTGAGATATCCAGCCTCAAAGTATTCCGTTTTTTTCACAGAGGTAATGGGTGGGAACAATAGCTGGTTAACTCCACCCCAACCACTCCCCCATTACAGTAACAGGGTCTGTTAGTCTGAGTCTGTTAAACACCAACACACAGGGTCTGTTAGTCTGTTAAACACCAACACACAGGGTCTGTTAGTCTGTTAAACACCAACACACAGGGTCTGTTAGTCTGTTAAACACCAACACACAGGGTCTGTTAGTCTGAGTCTGTTAAACACCAACACACAGGGGTGGTCTGGTTAGACTGTTTAGATGTATTTATTCATATTCAACTGACCGTTGATATAAATGTGATTCAGATTAACATGTTTATCTGCTGCTATTGAATCATTTTTGTTTTCTTTAAATCAAGAAGTCCATCTGTATTGGGACACAAACATCAGTTATACAAACAGACAGAATCAAAAAGTGAAGGCAAATAATTTCCACCTGTCCTTGCTGTTATGGTTATGATAAGGTCAAACAGTTGTACATCATAATCAAAGGGTTTATTCATCTTTTACATTGCTGACTGGCTTTAAGGACATTAGTAAGTTATTGATGGTCTCAGAGGAACACTGAGGTCTAAGTACTGTAAGTTAGTTCTTCATTGATTCAGACAGAGGGAGTAACCATGGATACAGACACCTTCGCTGGTAACACCCTCAGAGGATGAAGGTTACAGTCATTGCAGATGAATGGAAAGACTTTCTCAGTGAAGGTGTGTGTGAGTGTGCGTAGGTGTGTGTTAGTGTCAGGGTCAGAGAATGACAGCTTTCCTCTGTCCCAGTCCAGCTGCACTCTGACCCTCTGGGGGTTCTGGCTCACTGTGAGGCCAGTGAATAGACCACCTGGAACACCTGTATTAAACTCCCATTGATAAAACCCAAACCACCAGGATCCACGCCAAAGGCTTGAACCTTTCTTCTTGCCTGCAGACTCTGTCACCACACCCAGGATATACCTTGTATTCCCCCCCACCTCAACGTCCCAGCTGTGTGTCCCTGAGTCAAAGCCCTCAGAGCCCAGGACCGCAGGATAGGATTCAAACCTCTCTGGGTTGTCAGGAAGCTGCTGTCTCTCTTCTCTGTATGTCCCACTGGTCAGATCCTCAGACAGGATGAGACGTGGGCCTGCAGTGTTGGGGTCCAGAATCACAGGAGTGTATTCCACTATTCCCTGCATCTTCTCCCAGACTCTGAACTGCAGGTTGCCCAGGTGCTTTGCCACGTCTATCAGCGCTCCTGAAACCTTCTCTGGATCCGGCAGTGTGCTCTGGGCTCTGTCCATGGAGGCCTTGAAGTTCAGCAGGAATGTGATGTCATCAGCTTTTAGCTCCTCCTCCATGGCTCTGATGGTGTCTGAAAGTGATGATATCTCTCCGCTCAGCCCCTCAGTCTTCCCCTTCATCACCTGACTCTTCTGCTCCTCTTCCTCCCTCAGTGCAGCGATCCCGACTCTCTCTTCATCTCGTAGAAACTGGTGAAGCTTCTCAAACTCCTCCTTCATCTGCCTCTCTGTGCTCTGGGCCTGGCTCTCAAGATGTTTAGCTGTTTCATCACAAGTCAGTTTAACCTCTAGAAAGGTCTTCAGCTTCTCCTTTAAGGGTTTCAGTGCAGTCTGGAGTTCACTCTTATGATCCAGTACAGCTTCATCTACTGGGCAACAGTCATGTTTTTTATGCTGTTTTGAAGTCTGACACACTAAACAGATGGGCTGTTTATCCTCCAGACAGAAGAGCTTAAGTTTCTCACTGTGCAGACTGCAGAGCACCTCAGACCCTGCTGCAGCTCTCTGACTTCTCTCCTGTAAGAAGTCCTCACACAGGTTCTTTAACACC
>NC_137684.1:11304089-11314089 GCF_963989245.1 Nansenia antarctica
GCCCTTAGCTGGCTAGGAAGGCTGTTCCACAGGCTCTGTACTGCCCTTAGCTGGCTAGGAAGGCTGTTCCACAGGCTCTGTACTGCCCTTAGCTGGCTAGGAAGGCTGTTCCACAGGCTCTGTACTGCCCTTAGCTGGCTAGGAAAGCTGTTCCACAGGCTCTGTACTGCCCTTAGCTGGCTAGGAAGGCTGTTCCACAGGCTCTGTACTGCCCTTAGCTGGCTAGGAAGGCTGTTCCACAGGCTCTGTACTGCCCTTAGCTGGCTAGGAAGGCTGTTCCACAGGCTCTGTACTGCCCTTAGCTGGCTAGGAAGGCTGTTCCACAGGCTCTGTACTGCCCTTAGCTGGCTAGGAAGGCTGTTCCACAGGCTCTGTACTGCCCTTAGCTGGCTAGGAAGGCTGTTCCACAGGCTCTGTACTGCCCTTAGCTGGCTAGGAAGGCTGTTCCACAGGCTCGGTACTGCCCTTAGCTGGCTAGGAAGGCTGTTGCACAGGCTCTGTACTGCCCTTAGCTGGCTAGGAAGGCTGTTCCACAGGCTCTGTACTGCCCTTAGTTGGCTAGGAAGGCTGTTGCACAGGCTCTGTACTGCCCTTAGCTGGCTAGGAAGGCTGTTCCACAGGCTCTGTACTGCCCTTAGCTGGCTAGGAAGGCTGTTCCACAGGCTCTGTACTGCCCTTAGCTGGCTAGGAAGGCTGTTCCACAGGCTCTGTACTGCCCTTAGCTGGCTAGGAAGGCTGTTGCACAGGCTCTGTACTGCCCTTAGCTGGCTAGGAAGGCTGTTCCATAGGCTTTGTACTGCCCTTAGCTGGCTAGGAAGGCTGTTCCACAGGCTCTGTACTGCCCTTAGCTGGCTAGGAAGGCTGTTCCACAGGCTCTGTACTGCCCTTAGCTGGCTAGGAAGGCCATGTTCCACAGGCTCTGTACTGCCCTTAGCTGGCTAGGAAGGCTGTTCCCTTAGCTGGCTAGGACGGCTGTTCCCTTAGCTGGCTAGGAAGGCTGTTCCCTTAGCTGGCTAGGAAGGCTGTTCCACAGGCGCGGCGCAGCCGAGCAAAAGGCTGGGTCCCCCATGATGCGGAGCCTGGTATTGGGGACCCGGAGGAGCAGGCTGTTTGAAGACCTGAGGGTGTGGGTGGAGGTTTGTGGAGTGATGAGTTCTGGCAGATAGGGAGGGGCGTGTCCCTTGATGCATTTGTGGGTGAGAAGCAGGACTGTAGTCAACCCTGAATGAAACAGGGAGCCAATGTAGTGAGTGTAGAACGGGGGTTATGTGCTCATATGCGTGTGTGTGTGTGTGTGTGTGTGTGCGTGTGTGTGTGTGTGTGTGTGTGTGTGTGTGTCTGTGTCTGTGTCTGTGTCTGTGTCTGTGTCTGTGTCTGTGTCTGTGTCTGTTTCTGTTTCTGTGTCTGTGTGTGTGTCTGTGTGTGTCTGTGTCTGTGTCTGTGTCTGTGTGTGTGTGTGTGTGTGTGTGTGTGTGTATGTGTGTGTGTGTGTGTGTGTGTGTGTGTGTGTGTGTGTACGTCACATACAGGGAAGTAGGCCAAGTGTCTGTGGCCTCCATTGGGCAACTTGGGACAAGCCAAGAATGGCAACAAGGAACAGTGATGTGCATTATGTACATGGGTGGTCTAGTTATGTAAGAAGAATATGATTATTACCCAGTGGGCTTGCACAACACGTTCATTATGAAGGGAATTGGAGGGGTGATGAGGGTATATTATATTATATGTGAGTGTGTGAGTGTGAGTGTGAGTGTGTGTGTGTGTGTGTGTGTGTGTGTGTGTGTGTGTGTGTGTGTGTGAGTGTGTGAGTGTGTGAGTGTGTGCGTGTGTGTGTGTGTGTGTGTGTGTGTGTGTGTGTGTGTGTGGGCGTGCATGTGCACGCTCATGCATGTGTGCATGTGTGTGTTGTCCAGAATGGAGCAGGAGGCATAAATCTCACTAATATGTATCTCTCTTGCTCTATTTCATTCTCTCCCTCTGTCTCTCTCTCTCTCTCTCTCTCTCTCTCTCTCTCTCTCTCTCTCTCTCTCTCTCTCTCTCTCTCTCTCTCTCTCTCTCTCTCTCTCTTTCTCCCTCTCTCTTTCTGCAGTTGCCATGGAAACTATTCTGCTCTTCCTCTTTTCGCTCCTGGTTTGTGTGGCTGGTAAGTTCTGTCCTGTCACCACCACCACTGTCCACAGGGGGGCAGGAGAGAGTCAGACAGGGGCCTGACATACATAACACCACAGGCGTGGATTCTGACTCATCACCAATGACTTAAAATCTTGAGAGCCTATGGGTTCCTGTGAGAGTTTGAGTGTTTATGTTTGTTTGTTTGTCTTGGTGTGTGTGTGTGTGTGTGTGTGTGTGTTTTTTGAGTACTCCTCACACCCTTAGTTCGTATTGTGTGCTTTCTGTTTTCCTAACAATTAGGGTCGATTGGGCTGATTATTATTATTATCCGCATACTCATACTCATTTCCATTTATTAGGACTTGATAGTTGCAGTTGGATGAACGTTGTGAATGGAGAAACAGGTGTTAAAGATGAAATGCTTAGCATGATAGACGGGGTGGTTCAGAATGCTGTGAAGTCTGTCAGAGCTAGACGAGTTGGCAGGCAATTATTATTATTATTATTATTATTATTATTATTATTATTATTATTATTATTATTCTGAGGTAAAGAGGGATCCTCTCAGATGACGGATATTTATGATCAGGTGATGATCGTATCTGTAAAATGAGTCCTCAGCACACCCATGTCTTTCTGCGTATTTTCATTTGACTTGTTCAAATTATTTCTCTCTCTCTCTCCCTCCCTCTCCCTCTTTCTCACACACACACCCACAGCGGTGGCAGACCCTAGTGCTGCTCAGGGTGAGTATATCTAACATTACATGTTATAAGGCTGATCTGTGCATGATAGTGCTGCATTTTGACATATTTAATGTTGCATTTCCCCCCATTGATGGTATATGACACTATAGTCAGTCCCAATGGTCCAAAAATCAAGTGCTTCGTAACACAGACGGGGTGAATCTTATGGATGAAAGTGTTCTGTCACAAAATGCCGTTATGGATCATTGGCCTTTCCTAGTGAGTATACGGCGTAGTCCTGCTAGAGATATGCTTGAGGAGGACTAAACGATTCTATGTCCTCATTGTTCTGTTTCCTGTGTGCCAGATGGTAAGGAGAAGGAGAAGGAGGTGGATCCATTTGTGTATGGTAAGTATTGTTCTGTTAGCTCATGGGTATCCTTACTACCGTCAACTAACAACGACCAACAATTGTGACACAGCCCAAAGAAAAGGGCTACCTGTAGGCGAAATCATTTTTCAGTCTTTTTACATGTGCTTAAACTACAGATTGTAAGCTTTCAAATGATGCATCATACATTGAAATCGGAAACAAATTGAAGACGACATGAGTATTTGAAAGTTGCTACACCGGAAATCACTAAGCACAGAAAATCCCCATCAAAGATAATCAATCCCCATCAAACAACAAGAAACGAAGTCATTGTGTTATAGATTACACTTATTTAATGAACGTAAAACTGTTCGGAAAAATAACGAGTGGGTACTTCACATCTTCGAGTTGAATGTTAGCTAAAAAAACGAAAATCTGAAAAAAAAAAAAAAAACTTTAAAGACGAATTTGACGTCTTTCTCATTTCCGAGAGGTGTCCAGAAACACCAGGAGCAGTCACAATTTCCCTCTCTCGGAGCTGACTCCCAATTTTTTGCTGAGAAGCACTTTGAATGCAGCAATAGAGCTACAGTACTGTAGCTGATAAATACATGAATAAATGACCCTTCTTATTCCCTCTCTCTCTCTCTCTCTCTCTCTCTCTCTCTGTCTGTCTGTCTGTCTCTCTCTCTCTCTCTCTGTCTGTCTGTCTGTCTCTCTCTCTCTCTCTCTCTGTCTGTCTGTCTGTCTCTCTCTCTCTCTCTTTCTCTCTCTCTTTCTCTCTCTCTCTCTCTCTGTCTCTCTCTCTGTCTCTCTCTCTCTCTCTCTCTCTCTCTCTCTCTCTGTCTCTGTCTCTGTCTCTCTCTCTCTCTCTCTCTCTCTCTCTCTCTCTAGATTATGAGAGCCTGAGGATCGCAGGGATGGTGTTTGCTGTGGTGCTCTTCACCCTGGGCATCCTCCTCATCCTCAGTAAGGCTCACTGTTGCTGCTCTTTACCATGAGTGTGTGTGTGTGTGTGTGTGTGTGTGTGTGTGTGCATGTATGTATGTGAGTCTGTAATTGCCAGGAGCTCCTTTCCCAAAAGCTATGTGGATTGTTAGAGGCCACTTTAGTGCCTTGTAAGAGCGTTGTTATTTAACGTTGCACTTGAAAATGCTCGTAAATTAACAAGTGCCTAAGGCCTTGTCACCAATACGTTTTTTTGATAAACGTTTTTCGTATATAAAAATATTACCGTCCACACGAGCATGTTTATAAAAATGTCTGTATCCACATGCATACGCATGAACGCAATAGAAACGCTGTCATTGAGCATTCCACACCAGTAGTCGGCGATATAATTTTAACCCCATAGCCCCGCTGGCCAATCAGACGCCAGGAACCGCGAAATACAACATTTCTCCCTCGTAAGAGACATGCCGCCTCGGTGGAAAGGAGTCATTTGTTTAGACAGACAGCGAAGTCGAAGTATTCTTGAGCATCACTCTTGAGTACAAAGTACAAAAAACCTGTATCCATATCGCCAGGATATGACGTTGGAGGGAACAGCAAACAGCTGCAGTGCGCATGATCATAGAAATCTACAAGCATGATGATGAATACAAAAAACTCTGTCTATCTCGTCCCCACGCCAAAAATATACGGCGAACATACAGCGTTTTTATCTTCACTGTGGACGGAGTTTTTAAAATGTTTAGTTTTCAGTGGGGTTGTGGACGAACCCCCCAAACCGAATATAAAAATCCACGTTTATCAAAAAAAATGTATAGGTGTGGACAGGGCCTAAGACAGCAGTAACATCCATCATTACAGGATTGGGAATTATTATTGTGAAATGAGACCCTGGCTGTTTTGATTGCTGATTCAAATAATAGGTGATGATGTTGATTCAATTTTTTTTGTGTATCTTTTTTTACATTCTAGGCCGAAGATGTCGCTGCAGTTTGAACCAGAAGCCCAGGTGAGTGAGAACTGACAGATCACGTTTCTCCTCTCTCGTGTTCTTTACTTGTTCTTCCGGGTCGTGAACCCACGTCTGTGTCCCTCATCTCTGGTCACCGTGACGACCTTCTCTCATCACAGGGCCCCCGGTGGTGAGGAGGCGCAGGCGGAGAGCCTGATTGTCTCCAAGGGTGAGCGGTTCTCCTACGCTTCCATCAGAGACACAACCCATCTCCTTATCACAATGGCTTTTTGTGATCAAATGTTTTTTTATTGTTTTCTTTTTGGAGAGCAGGTCATTCATATAGTACACAAACATGATATTTGTTAATATTTATAAACATTTTATTTTTTTTCCTATTCTCCCACCCCCCACAATCTACTACTAAATAAAGAAATTACAGCATAGAGCTTGTGTCAAACATGAAAAAAAAGAGAAAAAAAGTAATAATAATAATAATAATAATAGCAATATAACAAATAAATAAATAACAATAAATAATATCTTCTTTTCTTTTGGGGGGGGGGGGGGGGGGCTATAATGATAACAAAAAATAATAATAAAGAAATTACCAAAATACAAAAAGAGATAAAATATATACATATATATATATATCAAGTATTAGTTTCATCCACGTTTTAACACACAATGGCTTCTGTAAAGTACTGTCATTTGTAATGGCTACTGCAAACTTCATTCAGTTTCCATGAACTAAAGTGCCCCTTTTTAACCCTTTCTAAGACTCAACCAAGGAAACCCCAAAGGCTGAAAACTGAGCCAATCAAACTGGACTGCCCGCCCCCTCACCCGAGGGCTTAGCAACCATATCTACGACTGAAAACCACAGACCAACACAATAACCATGAGGATGAAGATGCTCAAGATGATGATGATGATGATGATGATGATGATGATGAAAAAGCATGTGACAGGGTCTGTAGAAAAAGTCCTCAAGTAGGGCAAGGTCACTGTTTTCCAGATTATGAAAGTGATTTCAGATTTCAGATTGTAAGCTTTCAAATGATGTGTCATACATTGAAATCGGAAGATATTTGAAGAAGATATGCTTCTTTGAATGTTGGTCCACCTCAAATCAAATACCGGAGAAACTCGCTCTGAATCAAAACACAGGTAAAACAGCTGGAACATCTCTATGAACATCTAACTGCATGTTTAGCACATCACAACATGCTGATAGAACATCAACATGCTAAAAACACATAACTACACTTAATAAGATGATCACACAGTCCTTGCTTTTGAACACATCCTACACATCCTAAAACGTCAGTTTGTTTACAAGCCGTGTATGACTTACCAGTAGCCTACGACAGACGATACAGTGAATCCAATTCACAAATGAGGAAGTATTCAGTGATCCTACAACTGTCGTTTGTTATATGAGTGAGCTCTTCAACACTTCAACTTTCATAATATGGAAAAATGACATCCAGACCTTTTCACCACACCGTGTCACATATTATAGAACGATGGAGAAGGAGGGGGGTGGGGGATTTTGGTGGGTATGTAACATGTAAATAAACCTCTAGGGTATTGTTTATTGTTCTGTGCTCAGTGGCTGTAAAGGTCTCCCAGTGCTACTTGTCTGTAAAACTGTGAAACTGTCTCCAGTGTGTTGTTTAGCCAGTGGCCACTCTCTCCCACGGCTCTTACCAACAGAAATGTCATGAAAGTGTGTTGCTGTTGTTGTTGTTGTTGTTGTTGCTGTTGTTTTGTTGTTGTTGTTGTTGTTTGTGTTTCGATGAAGCTCTGGTTACTGTTTGTTGTTTTGTTCATGAGTTGTTGTTGTTGTTGTTGTTGTTGTTGTTGTTACTACCACTCTTGTAACTCTTGTCTTCAGTACTGTTATTCCCATTTAGGTTATATGAAATATATACTGGTTATATTTGTATAGATAGCATACACACACAGTATATAGCTATTTATGATATATTTAGATCGATGTAGGCCTATGCCTGTGTGGTTACATGACTTTGGATGCTGTGTGTGTGTGCGAGCACGCGCGTGTGTGTGCGTGACTGTTTTACCGCCTTATACGTGACAATCCAACCACCGCAGTTTACTGACCAAGCACAAGAACGCGTCCCAGGTAACTATTGGCCAATCAGAGTTTCCGCATCAGCTGTCTCACTGCCACTGAAGTGTCCTGCTTTGTCATTGGCTGAGTTGGGTGATATCGCCCCCCCCATTGGACAACTCCCACATCAACACTGCAAGCCTGTGTTCCTTATAATGCTGTGTTAGAGGCATGCAGACAATATTTCAACCAATGGTGTCTCACAGTTTATGTATGATCATGCATTTTTGTTCATGAACGAGTGGGCCTTTGAGAGTGTGTGTGTGTGTGTGTGTGTGTGTGTGTGTGTGTGTGTGTGTGTGTGTGTGTGTGTGTGTGTGTGTGTGTGTGTGTGTGTGTGTGTGTGTGTGCGTGTGTGTGTGTGTGTTTACAGCTCACATACTAAACGTGCCAGAGTCCTAGTTATAGAAGCGAAAAGATAAATTAAGGACTTTATGCTGAGTGTCATTGCTTAAAAACAACAAATAGCTACTCTGTCCATTCTGTGCATGAGGCTGTATTGTATAGCGGCATTTTGAGCTTTTAACACATAAATAAAGTGTCTAACTTTACTCAATGTTGTCACTAGACATCTTTGTTCACTCGCGTAGCTCACAGAGAATATTCACTGTCAACCAAACTTTGTCATTCAACGGTCATGAGTGTCGATGTTCCCACAGGCGACGCGAGTAACATGCCCAGATTCAGAGCTCAATGTGACTGAAGGTCGTAGGACGGTTCACAGACTTCAAAGGTAGGTGGCGAAACAAAATGGCTCCCTAATAGCCGGGTTTACCTCAGTAATGGGTTTGCCTCGCCTCGATGATTCCAAAGGTTGACATTTCTACACAGTATCGCGTCCGAAGGCTACATTTTATGGGCCTATAAATGTGTGAATGGCTGGCTTACTGGGGAGGGGCAGGCTGGAGTTCTAGCAGTCAGAGACAAGGAAGGTGGATCCTAATGCGGTAGGTTGACGGTAACACTAGGCACTGATTCTGGGTCAGTTATTACATGTTCCCCACTTACTGATTACGGTTTGGATGCTGGCGATGCTGGTGAAACTGATTCTGGATCAGTGCCTTAGGGGCAAGTCCATCCAAGAGTTGGGGTCCATTTTGTGGGAGGTGTCTGGACTGCACCTGGTCACTGAGACAGACAGGTGGACACACACAGCCGAGAGGATCTCACAAGGCCAAGAGGAATCTCCCAGCAAGACAGGTGAGCCAAGCCAAGCGCTGCTAGAATTAGTACATTAGTACATTAGTACATTAGGACAATCGATAGACTGTGTATGTATGGCTAGTAAGTCATAGGGAAATATTGCAATTTCCCAAGATAGATTTACCATCTCATGATGCTGTCCATAATATAATCTGCATGTTTTCACTGCTATTTGTATTCATGGGTGCATCTAATTAAGAGGACGCATTGCACCTTCATATCAATCAAATATAAAACAATTAGATGGTTAGATGGTGAGGGAAACATTTCAAAGGCATTCTTCGCTCGTAGGAAAATCCTTTAGGAGGTGGCTCTAGGGGTGTTTCAAGGTTAATGAATTGAGTCGGTGATTTGGTACTGAGTAACTGTAACTTTTCACAATGTTTATTTATTTCTGGGCACTCAAGCGTTGAGGGGTGGCACTTGAATACACACACTGACTTTCCCATCTTGTACTGACTGAACAAAATGGAAGCAGGGAAGTTTTCAAAATCCATGTAGGTTAATGATTACAGGCCTAGAGGTTAAGATATCAAAAGAGTAATGCAGAGAGTTTGTGTGTGTGTGTGTGTGTGTGTGTGTGTGTGTGTGTGCGCGTGTGCGTGTGCGTGTGCGTGTGCGTGTGTGTGTGTGTGTATCGATATCCCTTCTACCCTTGTCACCCTCTCAAAGATGATTAACGCAATTCATTTGACAGAAAGAAGGAGGAGAGAAAAGGTCCAGCGTTTTATTCGGGGATCTAGAATACCTTACCCTGTCAACAGTCTCTCATAACCGCCGCATAAGACCATTCACTCTAGTCTCCTTGTTTATTAAAATGGGTGATTCTTGAAAAACAATCCATGTGAAATCCCTAAACCCACGAGACAAGGTGTCTCAGGAGGTCAAACTGTGAATGATTTTCTTTTCGGTCATATTACTTAGCTAAATAATTCAAATTGGCTAACCAGCCAAACCGACAATGTGTAACATATGACTACTGTTTTAGAATGCGTGACATCTTCACCCTATGAGCTTCCTCTGTGACCAATCCCAGACGTACGTTCTGAGCCCAATGCATTCAAATGGATCACTAGGATGTAGCAATGTTGTTGCAGACATGCCTGCCTTCAGCTTTGTTTCTCTGTGATTCCCCTCTAGGGCTGCCGTTCCAACAGACACACACACACACGCAAAACAGACTTCAAACACAATGTCTTCTGCTGGAGGTAAGTCTGAGAAGGATTTTCAAAGGACTATCCACAAATAGTGTGATTCTGCACAGCAAACTTGTGACCCTTCATGTTCTAACACGCATATGTTGACATTGAATGATCATTACTACATTTCAGTTGTCTTAAATCAAATCAACAAGATGGAAACCATGGAAACCGTACCCAAGGCTTTCTCTTTTTTCACATTCAGGTTTATCAGTAAATGCCCTCGACCTGTCTGCTGATGTACTATAGGCCAAGCGGCATGTCCTCTGTTAGCTACATGAAGGACAGCTCACTGGGCTGACTATAGGGCTAGTCTCCCTATGCTAGCTACTATGCTAACTACTCACTAGGCTGGGCTACTCACATGCTATCTAGGCCGCGTTCGTA
>NC_137684.1:11316589-11332652 GCF_963989245.1 Nansenia antarctica
TCTAAGGAAAGGGGATAAAAAAGGGAATAAAACAAAGGCCACGCACATTGACAGAGAAAGGCCACACACGTTGACACAGAGAAGCACACTTGCCCATGTGCCACGCACACAGACACGCTCTTGTGACGAGGTAGCCCTCCCACTCTACAATATGTCATGTTAAAGGTGTCGCCCCCTTGGACCTTGGAGGACGTCCTCTTGGCGGAAGTGGCTTGTGTCTAAGTCTAAAGTCTAAACCACAGTCTAAAGTCTAAAATAAAGTCTAACTCTGTCTCCATCAACGTAACTCACACCTCCGTCCACTTCCACTAGACACTACGGAAGTCTTTATGCTGTTTATCAATGTATTACACAAGAATGTGTTTTAAGATTTTGATTCAGAAAAAGAGTGAGCAAGTTGCTGTTTTGAAACAGTGCTTTAGCGACATCTGCTGGACTGACCATGAAGAGAACACAAGGAAACTATCATATCATTTCTAAGTTCAAAGGAATCAGTAAATATGTTAGATTCTATACACTATATACTATACTATACAATATGTATGAGGTGATTAAAAATACATACTATACTTAGAACATGCAGTTATTATGAGTTCATAGTTCATATAATAATTTCTATAAGAATGTACAGTACAATACTTGATGTATTATAATGTCTTATATCATTGCATAATGATCAGCTATAATCAGCCATTTTTCATCAGTTGAAAGAAAATAGACAGCCTTATAGACAGACATGGCTTATTACAATATATCATGAAGACTTATGAGGCATTATACAAGCCTATAATAAGTGATAGTGTGTTACTATATGTGTGTGTGCCTCATAGAAAGTGTTACCAAAAGGTGTTCAGTCAATGCTAATATAAGTGAAGTTGAATCTGAGAGTCTACTTCACCTTCATTAAACCTTTATTCAGGCTGGGGAGGTCCTACTGACACCAAGGTGGCTTACTAACCAATCCGGTCTCTGCCTAAAAGGCAATGATGGACATGACAATCACTGAAGAGTCACTTTCACTTTCAAGATTCAGATGCAAACCTGTCAAATTTCCAGTTCCCTGTATCATTGAATTCATCCTGAATGAGTCACTCACGTGTTTGTGCTCTGTGCCTTTCAGCCCAAAGATGTTGAAGAAGACTGAACACGCAGGAGGACTGGCCGTGATGTTGTTGACTGTGATGTGTGATGTTGCATTCCTTTTGTATTGATAAAATGGAGATCCGCTGTGGCGTGTTGTGTGTGTTTATTTCCGGGGGGTGCCAAAGACCCACGGACCGACGTTTCAAGTGACGTGTTTCTATGATCATTCAGGAACCTTCTCTGAGGTCAAACCGTAGCGTTCATTTGGCACTGCGGGGCCACACTGGGCGGTCCTGTTTCATTACAAAGTATTCAAGCGTTTAAATTTGCCACTAAAGCTGAAATATAGCTACTGACCAAAATGGCATTACGAATGTAGTTAGATTAGATTAGATTCAACTTTAATAATAATAATAATAATAATAATAATACATTAGACATATATAGCGCTTTTCTAGACACTCAAAGACGATTTACAAACTGAAAAGATTGAGTAGTAATAATAAAAATAAATTAAAAATAAATAAAGTATAGGGGCCAAATGAAGGTAGTGCTGGGGACACATGGGAAGGGGAGGCGGAGGGTTAACTGGTGACGGCGAGCTTGAAGAGGTGGGTTTTGAGTTTTGACAACTTTATTGTCATTGCAGAGTCCAAGTAGCAGACACTGAGATGCATCTAACCAGATATGCAAATAGTGATATAAAACATGATAGTGATAAGTGATAGATACAGTATGGCAAGTACGGTAGTTAAAGGTATGGGATAGCAGTAAGCTTTGTGCAGTTAAGGTAGCTATATACAGTATGGTGTATACAGATGTATAAATTGGAGGCTATATAAAAAAGAGATATGTACAAATGTGCAAACATATGGTATGTGCAAGAGAGTATTGTAAACAGTGTGTAGTATACAGAAGTGTACTATGACTGTCAGTCACTATCTAGGCCTTAGTACCACAGAGGTGGTGTGTTTTCACTGTAACCTTCAAACCCTCTCCTTCTCAAACGACTGACCCATCAGTACCACAAGGAGGCAGCAAAAGATTAGCATTGGCAATGAAGCCAGCTCTGAAAGACTGCAATACTGTGTTCAACAGCAGTAAGTATTGTAGATTAGAGGCAATTGTGTTTTAAGCATGTAAAATCTAGCCTACATTAGTCTATCTTACAGAGTGTGTTACTTAATAATAATTAAAAAGCAAAAAAAAAAATATATCCCATTTGTCACATGAACCAGGCTGTAGGCCACATGGCAGTTTGTAGGTTTCAATTAGGTCTGCTAATAGGCCTGTTTAATGACTAACAAAACCAGTACCAATTACCAATGTGTATGTAACTTGAAATCATCTAGTTAACATAGGCTGGCTGATACATAACCCATGCTTTTATCATGGCCTTGCATTTCTCATGGACGTGACCTTAGACAGGGTGTACACCTACTGTCCGTGTGATTTGCATGGCAGGAGAGAGGAAGGTAGAAGCTCGGGCTGGTAGGGAGGTTCAAAGAGATGCTAATGTGATATGCTAACTGGTGACTGAGTAAAAACAACAATGTGTGGTTACACAGAGCTTGAGCTTTGTCATCTGCGAATGTTTATAACTGGCCTGCAACTTCTCTGTTCATATCCACATACAACACATTGACATTTACATTGACATTTTTGACATTTAGCAGGTACGCTTTTGTCCAAAGTGACTTTTGTCGATAGTAAGTGAATCGTCTGTATACTGTACATCAGTCTTTGTAAAAAAACACATTCATGACAACGATAGGTCTACTGTACGTTCGTTTGAAGTCCTAAATGGTAAATGGTAAATGGACTGCACTTATATAGCGCCTTCTTTGCCGCTCCAAAGCTGCTCCAAAGCGCTTTACAACAGCCTCTCATTCACCCATTCACACACACATTCACACACCAATGGCGGCAAGCTGCCATGCAAGGCGCCGGCCCGCTCACTGGGAGCAATTTTGGGGTTCAGTGTCTTGCCCAAGGACACTTGGACATGTGGCCAGCCGGGGCTCGAACCGCTGATCTGCCAACCTTGTGATCATTAGACGGTCCTAGACATTTTGAAGAAAGGTAGGAGCTACTGGTACATGTCGAGACGGTTTTCAACGTGGACTAGTTCTGGAAATGGTGTTCTGCAGCCGTGGTCTCCACCACATTGGCCTGGTGTTCCCGAGGCTTGGCACGGCTTCCTTCTCTGTCTGCGAGGCAGTGGAGTAGAGAACAACCGATCGTACTGTAGAATGACAATGTCCATTAATCATAGAACCAGCTCTCTGTGCTTAACTAATTATCCCTGAATACATAAGTCATCCCAGCCGGGAGACAGGGGCTGTCAGCAGCCCGTCTGAATCACCGCCGGCAACACTGGCCCACTAACGCCACGGCAACGGTGTCTGCCGATGTTTGCCTTCGTCTTACGGTGTGTAAATATTGGCTCTTTATCTCTTCCTCTGTACTTTGAAGGCCTTATATGGTATGTACTGCATATGAGTCCTTATGACGTATGATATCCTTACCTTTAAATCCTAAGTTGATAGGATTGGATTTATTCGCACAGTTTTATGAAGTAAAATGTAATGGTCTGTGTTTCTTTTTTTCTGTAAACCCTTCATAATATGATCATATTATGATCCCAACATATCATTACTTTGTGCACAAGAGCTTGTGCTTCAAAGTTATCCTAATAGAAATCCTGTTTCTACTTCCTGGAATAGATCGAGGCTGAGGCAAGGCCTATAAAATAATAATCGTTGAGTAAACTGGCCCTTTAAAATATAATACAAGGCCTACTGTACGCACAGGCGAGGGGGTGAAACCTTTGGGCCCTTGGGAAAGCGTCACTATAATCAATACTAAATTCATAACACAAATTGTAAGCACATTATTGAAAACATACCCTATAACCAGGGGTGCACATAACTTTTGGGGGCCAGTGCTCAGAGGAGCACCTAGGGATGCTGCTTGGTGCTCCCCGAGCTCGCGAGTCACGACCCGTCCCACAGGATGGATAAAAAAGGGATACATGGATAACTTATATTAGCAAAGCGACATTTATTAATAAATAAAGATGAACGAACAAATGGTTGTGTGCAAAACAAAAGAAACAAATGCAAAATCAAATGACTGCTCTTTAAGCATGAAAGTCTGTCAGACTCCTTTAAACACAATGAAATCAACTGACATCTCTTTAAGCACTAACTGAATGTCTGTTCTTTAAACACACTGAAATAAACGGACATCTCTTTAAGCACTGCTCTGTTCTGTAAACACTGAACTCAACTTTTGAGTTGTCGGTCGACTGTTGTGATGGATTACTCGTCGGGCCTTCGGCTGAGGGGACGGCAAATAGTTACTTAGTGGGGCTTGCATTGATGCAGCAGTCAGCAATCAGCAGTTGGATTTTGAGGAAGTAAATTCCTCTCCCAGCGGTTCCAGCTTTTGGTGCGCAAGAGCGCCTTTATGCGGCTGATCTGCCGCGCAGCATTCATTTTGGCGACGCATGCGCACTGGCGCACCAGTTATGTGCGCCCCTGCCTATAACACAAGACCTGACCAACATGATGGACGTATAAAGGGCTCTGTGTCATCTTGATTATATACAAAAAAGGTCTGTCTGTGTTCAATACAGGCCAATGTTGTTTTGGGGGTCATATGGAGGACTGCGTGATGTTTCAAATGTGAAATCACTTTCCCACGAGGCTGCTTGCTAGATCAGCACGAACCCTGTGAAGAGATAACCAGGAAGGCTTGGGGCTGTGAGGGTCGAGGGTACGGCCCTCCCTCACCACCTGCCTGACTTTGCATAAGGGCCACCGTTACTTCAGCACCAGAGGCCAGCTACTCTGTCACACTTCCTGGTTACTGATAACATCATGGGAGAGAATGGAAGTATGCAAATGCACCAGGGGTTATGGAGTGGCTCAACACACACACACACACACACACACACACAACACACACACACATGCACACACACACACACACACACACACACACACACACACACAAACACACACACACATGCAGACACACACACACGCACACACGCAAACACACACACATACGCATGCACACACACACACACACACACACACACACACACACACAGGACAGGTGCTGCAGTGTGTCTGTGAGAGTGTAGGTCGGTTACTATTTCCACACATGAGGCAACTGTGTGTGTGTATGTGTGTGTATGTGTGTGTATGTGTGTGTGTGTGTGTGTGTGTGTGTGTGTGTGTGTGTGTGCGTGCATGCGTGCGTGCGATCTGCACTGATCTGTCTCATATCTCTAAAAGGATCATAGGATGGATCAAAAGTAGTCCGGCTAGAATGTGTTGCCATATCAGTCATATCAGCATCTACCTTGTGTAGACAACTTGTGAGGGAAACAGTAAATACAACTTTTACTTCTGACTTTGATTTCTCCCGTTTTGAAACGTACACGAAAACTAACATCCATCCTTCAGTGAGCCAGCCAGCTGAGCCACTCACGTTTTATATGAAACCCAACAGGTGCTTTACCCACAGCTGCGTGTAAACTTAACAGTGCATAGAAATGCCTCTAAAAGTGACTTCAAAGAACAGTCATGGTTTATATGGAGTTCTCATGGTTTTTGTAACATCAGTAGCAGTCCCATAGAAAGTAGTGGGAGGGCATCATTGTTTTACCTCATTTTTACTAATCAGGATTAAGTTTATGGTGGACGCTTCCTATTCTGTGTTTTTTAACACTTAATCAGCCGTGTGAGTAAAATAAATGTTTATATCTTTGCACTCGATCAAATGGCAGGACCCTCCTTTCATGACTTTTCCTAGATATGTGCGTTCTACCACCCAGTATCCTTACATGTTCTAAATCACATCAGGATAAGCTAGTATGAAGCTAGTTTGCAGTTTTTCTGTGTAGGAAGCAGGCAAATTTACAAGCGGCCAACTAGTGGACGTTGTGTGTAAATAGCATATTTACATGGTAAAAAGTAAGTACAAAGGCATGGCTGTTCTCGTGTTAAAGGTTGGCTCTATGTGCTGCACAGCAGGTCGGCTGAGGCTCTGAGCATCACATAGTGATGACGTCACCTGTTGTAAGACAATGGCAAATATGAGTTGTTGTCAAATGATAATCAATGCGCAAACAAAAACGTTGTTTTAAACATAGATGGATCACATGTCATTTTTACATTTGTTTTTCCAAAAGCCACATGACATAATCTCATAACCTTTCATGGGTGAAAGATGTAGATTAGAACATGCAAGGAGATGGAAAATGTTGTTATTTCTCCTCAGCGTCAGTTAAACGCTCTAGGCGATGCTTGTCTAACCTGTCTAGGAGATCAAACTCCTTATTTACTGTTTTGTGTGTATGTGTGGGGGATGGGGAGGGGGTGGGGGGGGGGTTAACTGTGGGAAAGTGATAAGATCTGAAGATCTGAGCATGGGGGTCAAGATGGAAAGTCTGCTCTCAGCAAACATTTGCATGCAGGGCACACTAACACAACTTCACTCTTACTTACTTTACTTTTATTTATTTGTATAGCGCTTACCAAGACAGCAGTCACAAAGAGCTTCACAGTACATTTGGTAGCATACAGCATAACACAGCAAGTAAACAGCCAACAAATAAAATATAATTCATAAAATGTAAACAAGCACTTCACAAAAGCAATGAAACCAATGAAACAAAGGATAAAATGATCAAATCATTACAGATATCAGAAGTAAAAAGAGAAAACAACTTGAAAAAATGCCATCCTATATAAGTGGGTTTTTAAACGTTTTCTAAAAAGTGGTCTACTTTCTACCGGTACAAAACAACAAAACGATAGGTGGTATCAGGAAAAAAGTATTACAGTAATCAGAATATACTCACTTACTAACTTCCTACTAACTTTACTAATTATACTAACTTCCTACTAACTTTACTAATTATACTAACATATACTAACTTTACTAATTATACTAACATATACTAACTTTACTAATTATACTAACATATACTAACTTTACTCATTATACTAACATATACTAACTTTGCTTACTGAAATGCCCCACTCAGAAAAATTTACATAAAAAAAAAAAGAAATACACAGGATGAGAGGCTATAAAGTCAAAAAGATGGAACTCATTCACTCACACACAGGAGTAAGAGCCCACATAACGTAAACGTGCGCAAGCTCTACACTGTGTTACTAGCCCTCAAGCACTTTACTTTCACCCGTTCCTCCAGGGACAGACCTCCTGTCTGCGACCTGGGGACTGTTGACACGGAGCAGCCAACATTTGTTTTCCCCCAAGGCCGCTCATATCCCAGAAAAAGTGAAAATAGGAGCAACCTTACTACTATCACTCACCAGTGTTAAGTCAAGTAAGTAAGTCAAGTTTATTTCTATAGCACCTATCCCAGACCAGGGGTCACAAAGTGCTTTACATATATAAAAACATAATAAAAGAGCAAAAGTTATAGCAGGTAAAAAGAAATAGGTAAACAAGTGAAAATAAGAACAAGAAACAAATAACAAGTGTACAACAAATAATAACTGGACACAAAAAGCCAAAAGCCTGTCTGTACAGGACAATCTTCAGCTGTTTTGTAAAGGCTTCAACCGAGACCGCTGATCTAAGATCCAAGGGAAGAGCATTCCAAAGCCTGGGAGCCACGGTTTGGAATGCTCTATCACTGTTTCACTGTGTTACTTTTGGCAGGCTTTATAGTCCCTTCGTCTTAGTCTTTAGATAGATGCACATCAGTTCTAGTCACACCCAGTCACCTCCATCCTCCTTAGTTCCGGTCCAGTTCCAGTTGACGAAAAATGACAACATCCCAGTGCTGTTTCAGTCCGCAAAACCATCCAAAACAGCCTAACCCTAGTCAACGACGAAAACTTGACTCAAATGTTTGGGAGTTTTTGTAGACCAAAACCACACTAAAAAGCCTTCAGTCTTCGTCAACCAAAACTAGACCAGAACCGAGAAGGACAGAAATTACTCAATGGGACCAAAACCAATGTGCTTGCTTCTTCGTCCAAAGACCAAGACTTAACGACTAAAAAGCCTGCCGAAATGAACACCGCGTCACTCTGTTCACATTGTGAGAAAACACACAATGTCCGTTATTCTTTGTGGTGATCGCAGACCACCGTGCTCTGCTAGGCCCAGGCGTCTCACTCACCAGCGGTCACAAACAGGCCTACCGGGGCGGCTATGTTTCAGGAGGTAGAGTCGCTGCCTAACGATCACAAGGTTGGCAGATCGGCGCTTCGAGCCCCGGCTGGCCACATGTCGAAGTGTCCTTGGGCAAGACACTGACACCCCTAAAAAATTGCTCCCAGTGAGCGGGCCAGCGCCTTGCATGGCAGCTTGCCACCATTGGTGTGTGAATGTGTGTGTGAATGGGTGAATGAGAGGCCGTTGTAAAGCGCATTGGAATAAGGCGCTATATAAGTGCAGTCCATTTACCCTCCAGAGGGGCTAGTCCAGTGGTGTAGTCTAGTTGTTTCTAGTGGGTCTACTGTGATTTATCTCTCCCAGCCTCATATCGTTCATTTTGGAACACCATCAAAATAAATCTGCGCTCCCTGTCTATAGTCAGTCCCAATGGTCCAAAAGTCAGTAACACAGACTGTCAGTCAGTAACACAGGCGGGGTGAATTTTATGAATGAAAGTGTGAAAGTTCTGTCGCAAAACGCCGTTACATATCCTCGCACATTTTTAAGTGGGTATCCGGAAATCCTTGGCCTTTCCTAGTGGGTATACGGCGTAGTCCTGCGTATCACGTAGACTACACCACTGGCCTAATCGCACACTCGACAGAGTGAGCGCGAACGGCTCATCCCTACTTCTGATAATATAATAATAATACTATATGCCTTTTATCCAAAGCGACTAACATTGCAGTGAGTGCGTACATGTCAGTATCTACGGTCCCAGCAGGAATCGAACCCACAACCTAAGCGTTGTTAGCGCCATGCTCTACCAACTGAGCCACAGAGGACCACGATAATAGTCCTGAAATCTGCCCCGGATAAACCTTTGAGGATGCAGAGAACTCAGTTCTACTCATTCCCCCAACCTCGAAGTCGAAGAGGGACATGAATGGCTGTGTCGCTGACTGAATGACCGTTGATGACCAGCGCTGTCCAAGCTTGGGTACACTGCTGTGACCGTTATTTAGAACTAATTAGAACCGTTTTGGGGGGGGGGGGAATGCAGCAGAACCAATGAGTGGTTAATTGATTTATTTGACTTCAACCACTAGGTGTCATCAGATATGCCTTCTAGATATCTATTGTCTAAATGGACCCATTCACAGCTATTACTGGGGAACCCTCCCACTCTGTCATCCTTATCTGTATCATAAACATCAGGTACGTG
The DNA here is from genome assembly GCF_963989245.1 of Nansenia antarctica. Classification (NCBI taxonomy): domain Eukaryota; kingdom Metazoa; phylum Chordata; class Actinopteri; order Argentiniformes; family Microstomatidae; genus Nansenia; species Nansenia antarctica. The sequence continues at coordinate 11,326,053 of NC_137684.1, forward strand.
CTTCCGCCCCCATGGTTCTAGTTGAAAATGGTGAACCGTGTTTTTAGTATGCCTTTAACGCACATGCAGGAACCCTAATGGTACCACAGAGGATGAGAGAGAGAGCGAGAGCGAGAGAGAGAGAGAGAGAGAGAGAGAGAGAGAGAGAGAGAGAGAGAGAGAGAGAGAGTATTTTAACGGCAGCCATATTGGATCTGGTTACATTGACGGCACAGAGCCTGCATCTCGATAGTCTTTCCTCTGTTCCTTGCGTCCTATCTCCTTCCTTCCTTCCTTCCTTCCTTCCTTCCTTCCTTCCTTCTCTGAGGTGCATCGGAGGACAACATCTGAGGGTAGGAACCCCGGCTGTTCTCCGCCAACGTGTTTGTTTATTTTCCGAGGGGAAACGAGGAACAGAGGAACGACTGTGGGGGAAATCGGGAAACGGGGCGAGTGTTCGTTCGTTTCTTTTTTTTTTTGTGGTCTGGCTCTGCCTGTTCGTTCGCTGGGAGTCATTTGCATCTTTTCCCCTCATCTCAATCTGACTTTTTTTCCTCTCTCCCTCTCCAGTCATCCTTTACCTCCCCCCCCCCCTGTTCAGTCCATGCAGACGAGCTTCTCTAATGAACACATCTACCCAAAAAAATAGGGGGGGAAAAAAGGAGAAGGGAGGGAAAAGAGAGAGCTGGAGGAAAACATTAAGAGCAAGATCCTACAGAGCAAGGTGCCCCCCCCCCCCCCCCCCCACCCAGCACTTGTTATCCTCCCTCCCTCATTTGAATAAATTAACAACCACCCCCCCACCCCCTCCTCCTTCCAGTTCCAGTTACTGCAACTGCCTCCACCCCGGCGCTCGATGACACGAGCCAACGCCAGGGAGGAGAGTCATGACAGTGACCTATCAGAGCTGCTGGCTAGCTAGCTAGCTGGGGAAGGAAGAGGCCTGAAGCAGCACATTTTGGGGGGCAGGAGGGATCCGCACACCTCGCCTATCGTCTTTTTAAGTGTACTTTACGAGACTATTTATTCGAATTAGAATTTCAATGTACAGTGTGTATGATGTGTATTGTACGCCCACCACCCACCACCCCCCATCCCGCATATACCCCCCCCAACCCCTTTTTGTGACAGGCAGCCCACCCCCCCCCCCCCCCCGCCTCCCACGCCCCCCACCCCTCCAGTTGTGACCTTGCGGAGGCTCAGAGGGCTGGGGGCTGTGCATTATAATACCAGATACATTAGCGCTAATATGATCCTAGCATGTAGCCGTGGCCCGGGGGGGGGGCCTCGATTGTCTGAGTATTAGCATTAACTTTCACATTAACCCACCCGCCTCATCTCTCTCTCTCTCTCTCTCTCTCTCTCTCTCTCTCTCTCTCTCTCTCTCTCTCTCTCACACACACACACACACACACACACACTCTTACCCCCCCCATTCTCCCTCCCTCCTCAGTCTCTCGCTGTTCCACACTCCCTCTCCTTATTTGAGTTCAAGTCTCTCTCTCTCTCCCTCTCTCTCTCTCTCTCTCTCTCTCTCTCTCTCTCTCTCTCTATTTCAATCACTCAACCTCTCTATCTCCAGGCAACAAATGGAGAGGGAAAGAAAGATAGAGAGAGAGAGAGAGAGAGATGAGGATGAGTCATGTGGAGCCTCACGGAGGGCCCTGAGTCTTGTCTAAAGCGATCACCCTACGAGCTCGGCCATTTCACCGGACTGTCACGTCTCATGACGCTCTCCACTCAGAGTACAGTAGAACCTGCTTGGCGCTGTCAGGACGGGTCACATCAAGACGTGGAACTATGTGTCACCACCGCCTGTGGGTTGACAGTCGGTTTCTGTGAATGGAGCAGCAGAGTCTCAGGATGATTACGTTGTCGGGGGGTGTGTGTGTGTGGGGGGGGGGGGGTAGGGTTAGCATTAGCGTTTCTGTTTCTGCAGACCGAGGAAATACGGTGTCTGGGGGATCAGATGATCTGGCTATACCAGAGTTTGACTAGCTGTTTTGACCCCTAAGATATGTCCAAAATGGTTCTGCCTCCACCACCCCGCTACTTCTCTATGCGATGTTCTACCTTGGTTGATTGATTTACTCTTTTTTTTATTTATATTGATCTGTAACAAAAGCCATCAGGGTCCTAGAGGGGCTATAGTCTGAGACAGACCTGGGTGTTGAAAAAAGGTATTTGAAATACTTTCAGATACTTTGAGCATTTGCTTCAGCCTGGCTGGAGCGTCAGAGGGGTAGGGATTGCACTTGAGTCACTATTCCTTTGGGTCAATTGACCTATCGCTAAGCCACGCCCCAAATTAGAAATTGTCCAATCATATCACAGCAAAAGTCACTACAGGCCGAAAACTCGGACAAACAACTCGCTAATATCTGATGGTGAAAAGCTTCTAGACTAAATATTCTTGTCATCTTTAAAAAAATCATGTCTATTACTTGCTGTGGTCAATCAGAAATCATAAATGTGCCAACTCCCGCCATTGAAAGTCATTGAATGTCATTCAGTCACGGTCGGTCAGTCAGTCACTGTCAGTGAAGTGTTGTCTGTTTGTCTGAGTTTTCAAAGGGGGCGTGGCATAGCGATAGGTCCATTGCATCAGGCGAACTCGATCAAGCATAGCTATGTATTTGAAACTATTTGAAACAAAGTGCTATGTGAACACCAGTCTGGAGGGCAGGCTGGGAGGTTCTGACCACAAGATCACATGTGAGGTGAGGAAGGGTTGAGAGACAAACCACTCATTTTTCTCAACCCCACGGATTTATTTTGTCTAGGGTTGGCACATTGTCACATTCACAGTAAAAGCTAGACTACAAGTCCTTCCCACTAGACTCATCTATCTGGTTTCCTACTCAGGCTCCTCATTGTTTGCATCACACCACTGAACAGGTCACAGAGTCAATGTCTCACATCTTGAACGGCTGTTATGTTTACAAGGGAATGTACATAGCACGTCATGATAGAATAGGGGACTTGATAGTAAAGGACATATCTCATTTTCCTACCTCAGTGAGAATGTACAAACATTCCTGTGTCAATCCCACCATGTTCCATCTCTGCAGTAACCCAGCCACTTTTACACATTTGTCTGCCAATACACCAGATGTTGTTGTTGTCAATGAAGTATCTAGAGAGGTGTTCGTTCTGGAGGTAGCCTGCACATTTGACCCTAGCCTAGAGGAAGCCTTCATGACCAAGGTCATTAAGTACCAACCTCTCCTGAATACCATCTCAGAACTAGGGTACAGATGCAGACTGCTTGTGTTCATATTTGGCAGCCTAGGACATACACACAGGTTGGTCGTAAGAGGGCTCCAACAACTGGGGACGCCCAAAAAGAAGGCTAAACGCCTTGCAAAGTACTGCTCTGTCTCTGCTGTAATTGGCAGCGGCGACGCTGCTACTTGTACCCCTGAAATGTGTAAAAAAAAGAAAGTTATGCCGCTGGTCCATGAATTGTGATTGTGTAGTAACTGCAACGTTAGTATTTGTGTCCCTGTATGTCTTTTTTCTATGTGGACATAAATAAATGGTTAAAATGTGTGTGTGTGTGTGTGTGTGTGTGTGTGTGTGCATGTGTGTGTGTCTTTGTGTGTGTGTGTTTGTGTGTGTGTGCGTGTGTTTGTGTGTGCGTGTGTTTGTGTCTGTGTGTGTGTGTGTGCGTGTGTTTGTGTGTGTGTGTGTGTGCATGTGTGTGTGTCTTTGTGTGTGTGTGTGTGTGTGTGTGTGTGTTAGTGTCTGTGTGTGTGTGTTTGTGTGTGTGTGTGTGTGTGTGTGTGTGCATGTGTGTGTGTCTTTGTGTGTGTGCGTGTGTTAGTGTCTGTGTGTGTGCGTGTGTTTGTGTGTGTGTGTGTGTGTGTGTGTGTGTGTGTGTGTGTGCCAGCTTGTGTGAGCTTGAATGTGAGTGTGTATGGGGTACTCTCACTCATCTGTGCGTGGGAGTTTGGCGTGCAATGTCTCTCTCTCTGTCTCTCTCTCTCTCTCTCTCTCTCTCTCTCTCTCTGTCTCTGTCTCTCTCTCTCTCTCTCTCTCTCTCTCTCTCTCAGTCTCTCTCTCTCCACCTGTTATATAATGGAGAGCTGAAGCAGAGTGTGATGCTACACCACAGAAGACCTATGAGACCTCTGGACCACAGCTTCTCTGAGACCTAGCTCACTCTACAACCAGCCAATACTTCAGATACTTCTGTGTTCCTCAGATGGTACCATAAGTTCTGTTCACTCACCTCCAGAACCTGTTCATTGGTGTAAAGGTAAAGGGCCTTCTTATGGAACATATACTATATACAGTATGTTAATAGTTCAACGCTCACTTATTTGCATTATTGTTGATCAAGTCCGTACAACTTTATTGTCCGGATTATCCATGCCATCCAGAATTGAGGCATTGACTTATTAAAGTGTGTGGTATTATGTTAATACATTTCTTGTCCCATCCTTAGTTTAAGACTAACAAGCGTTTTAAAATGAGACACATTCTAATGCTAATGCTTTGGTCCTCAACAACTCACACAGGCAGGTTAAATACTTGTTCATGGTATCACAGATGTTGCGTCATAAATTAGCTCACATTCTCCTGACCATCTCTGGCGCCTACGACCCCAAGGCCGAAGCTGGATAATCTCAACTCCTTAGAGATAACACCCCCGAAAACGCCCCTTTGTTCTGTCAGCTGCTAACACTGAGGATACCAAGGTACCTGCTGCTGACCCACCTGTGACCTGTCCTGATACCACGACTATAAGAAGATATGGTCAGAAAACCCCACTAAGATCTAACACCAACGATATAAAATACAATGCTAATTAGCATTGTAACAACAGAGAAATAATCGACCAAACACACATTTCCAAACAGTTTTTTCAGAGTATACTTGTTGGAGAAGCCTTTGTTTTCCGATGAAAGGGAGAATGTTTTCCTGTATGAAAAACGAATCTCTCACTGTGACCAGGTGGGATTTTGGCCCATTCTTCAACTCTTTAATCTTAAATATCGTGACATTAGAATTATAAGGTACTATCTAAATTTTTGGTCAAAATTTAGTTTTTTACATAATCTGATCCATTAGGTGTTTATTAATGCCTGTGTGGTGTTAATTTTAAAATGTTGACATTTTTCTGTTAGTAATTCATCAAATACAAAGGTTCCATCTCACAAAACATAATGGAATGTAAAAACTTTGACGCTCAATATCTCTGAACTACCCTAAACAGAGATAGAACCTTATAAGCACACGATATTCCGGGGGGCCCGCTGGTGAATTTTGAATCTTCAGTTCCTTCCACAAATGTTCTCTTATGGATTTAAGTCTGGTGATGGACTAGGCCAGTCCAACACCTTCACTTTGTTCCTCTTAAACCAATTGAGAGTCTCCTTTGCAGTATGTTTTGGATTGTTGTCCTGCTGTAAGATCCACCTGCATCTCATCCTCATCATCCTGGTGGATGGCAACAGATTCTTAACAAGAATTCCCCAGTACATGGCTCCATTCATCTTCCCTTCGATCATTTGGATTCCACCAGTACCATGTGAAGAGAAACAGCCCCATACCATGATGCTTCCACCTCCCGTAGGTATGATATGATGAATGAATGAATGAATGGTCTTTATTGTCATTGATATAGTACAGGTACCAAACAACGACATTTGGGAGGGGTGGCTCCCCTGGTGCTAGGAAAAAAAAACTAAAAACAAGAAGGGAAAAGAGCTGGTTTACATAAATAAAGGCTATGTACACTATCCACTATACTATACTATACAAATAAAACACTGTGCTGTACTCTATGCTATGCTATACCTATTCTAACATTTCCTATCTCTGAACCTTATGTACCCGAGGGTTGTCATATTGCACATAGTGTTATTGCACATTCTTTTAAAGTGTCGCAGTTTGCAGGTTTGAAATGTTCACAGGATCATGCAGAGCCTTTTCTCCTCCAAACATGGCATGTACAGTATATTGAGACTACATTCTCGTGAATAGAGACCATGATGGCAGAGTGCACTGCCTATTGTTTTCTATGTGACAACTCTACCTGCTGCTTCCAGGTGTTTCTGGAGCTCACAGCTTTATCCAAAATCACTTACAACAAATACATTTGACTCTGGTTTTTTGAACCCCTGCTAATGTAAAAAATGGTGCTCCTATAGGAACATTTAGGAGTTGAGAAATCCGTCGGTAACCATTACTATGCTGCTCAATAATCTTGTTGCCAAGGTCTGGGGAGAGCTCTTTGCCTCGACCCATCATGAGATGTGTCTTGCAGGAAAGCTTGGTGACAAATGATTTGCTTACGTGCATTTAGAGATGGAAAACCCTTCTTCAAAGAGTGGAACTACCAAGCTGATTGTAATGAGCACAGGTACAGATGAGCACAGGTAGGAGAGCTCATTAGTGGCAGTGCTTCGTCTTACTGTGTTCAATACTTTTTTTACTGTGTCATTCCACTTTATTGCACACAGCTTTTAAATGGTTTGGGTACAATGTTACAATTTATTCAGCTGTGTAGTTTTATTGAGTTAATACCAATGTCTGGTCTAAATGCATGTGAATAGCTGCAATGGAAACATTTTTATTAATACTAATTTCTCCCAGTGTGTGTATATACTACAT
>NC_137684.1:11332852-11342852 GCF_963989245.1 Nansenia antarctica
GTACGTGAAGAGACTTCCAAGTCTAGTAGTGTTCCGTTCCATCTCTCCATTACGCACGGCTGAACTTGAGCGTCTATCTGTCCAAATGTCTTTATTTGGTCATTTAATTAATGACGGTGGTTTGGGTTTCGCACTGCCAGAACTGACGAAATGTGTCAATTGTTGTGTCCGTTTCACTAACGCGCGAGAAAAGAATGGCGAAAGCTCAACTTTTTGGTAGAAAATATCAGATCATGGGCTTTATCGGTTGAACCGCATCTAGATTGGGGGGAAATGCAATCGGGATGACTTTTATTACAACCCATCACCTCTTTCAAACGAGATGTGTGGATGGAACATTACATTACAATCGGGGAACGTTTTGGACTTTATTGGATGAAGGAACGAGCAGTGGGGTCCACGTCCCTCCGAGCGGTTGTCTGTGACATTAAAGATGGGAGAGATAGCACAATTTGCATTCGAATTATGAATATGAATATGGCGAGGTGTCGTTAACTTGGAGACGAGACAATAGGGAGAGAGAGAGAGATGACGATCTATAGACGCAAACATGGATCGAGGTCCTGCTTGAACGTTACCTGCGCTGTAATAGGAGGTTTACTTGGCAAAGTACAGGGGGGCAGCCAAGTGTAAATGTGTTTGCTCTCTTTCCTCTGTCCCCTAACAGAAGGTGCGTGTGTGTGTGTGTGTGTGTGTGTGTGTGTGTGTGTGTCTGTCTGTGTGTGTGTGTGTGTGTGTTAGGCCGATGTGTCGTTTTGTGATAACGATTTCTTGGCGCACCAAAATAAGCGCGTGTGCGTGCGTGCGTGCGTGTGTGTGTGGTGTGTGTGTGTAAGTGTATGTGTGTGTATGTGTGTGTGTGTGTGTGTGTGTGTGTGTGTGTGTGTGTGTGTGTGTGTGTGTATGGGTGCGTATGGGTGCGTGCGTGCGTGCGTGACAAGGGGATGTGTGAACTGATGCTGAGGAATATTGAACTCTGGATTTTTATTCAGATACGGGCCCCCTGAGGGAAATGTACTTCATTTTCTAGAATTACAAGGGGGTTGTAAATTGTGCCGTTGTTAAAAAGGACCGTATCAGCCTATGCAGATCCAGTTGTTATTATCAGTGGTCTAATTATGCATCCTCCATTTTCTATGGCCCCAGATTCTATTGGATTTGCCATGAAAACAGCAATGCGGCTGCAGGAGACAGAGCTTCAATTTCATAGTTTTGATCAAATGGCTATTTTATTGTAAGTCTTGTCTCTAATTCAACAACTTGAACATCATTCAACAGCCCAAATGATTTCAAACATCAACCATTTGTTAATTCACCATCTTAGTTTTCATTTTGACAAGCGTAGTCTGGTAATTCCATTTGCAATGCATGCAGTTATGTCCATGTTTTATACAATCTCATTACGTGTGTTATTACAATAATCCTCATTTGGTTTCTTATGGTGCCATGAACGGATGGTGGTTGTTGCAACGACTCATTGTAAATATATGGCCCACGTCATTTCAGCCAAACTGTCAGGGTTAGTGGAAGAGTTTTTTGTGGTGTTTTTTTTGTGCTGTTGTGTTTAATTTGATTACAGGGTGTGCACATCGTCTTGTCCCGTGACTGAAAAATATGTACTGTGTGCGCGTGTGTGTGTGTGTGTGTGTGTGTGTGTGTGTGTGTGTGTGTGTGTGTGTGTGTGTGTGTGTGTGTGTGTGTGCGTGCGTGCGTGTGTGTGTGTGTGCGTGCGTATGTGTGTGTGTGTGTGTGTGTGTGTGCGGTATGTGTGTGTGTGTGCGTGCGTGTGTGTGTGTGTGTGTGTGTGTGTGTGTGTGTGTGTGTGTGTGTTGTGATGAGGGGAGGGGGGGGGCTGGGGGGCTGCAGCCAGGCAGCGGAGCGTACAGAGTGCAGGAGAGGGGAGGGGATGGAGATAACGTTACGCAGTGGAAAACAAACTTGAAAAAAAAAAATCTATTTGTCGTTGTTTTTCCCCCCAACTGTAATCGTTCATTTATTATTTTCACGACAAATCAATTCTTTAATTTTGTATTTGGTTATCAATATTGTTTCATGTCTGTTTTGATACGGAATAACATATTTGATAAGGAAAAAAATTGTAGGCTAATTATCATACATGCATATGCATTAGGACTGCGTCTTTTCCTGCCTGGGCCGCGCCTCCTTCCCCACCTCCTGTCCGCGTGTCTGATTGAATATCACCTCCCTTTTTCTGCCATAATTAGATATTTTTTTTATAAACCTGCATTTTCGTTGTAGTTGATTTCCAGTTATTTAGACATTTGACTCAAATATTATCAAACAGTTTTCTCCCCTAAGTGTGAGTGGCCTCATCCCAACACACACCTGCACCCGGATGGGCGAGAGGAAGAGGGGGAGAGAAATGCAGGGAGGGGAGGGGGGGGGGGGGGGGCACTCAATCTCCTTTGGTCATGATTCGGAGGGTCGCTTGTGTTTTTTATGGAGATGTGACAAAAGACAAAAATCAGCTGGTGAAAGATGCGGTTGTGGTTGCAGGATATATGCAATTGATAATGATTTAAAAAAATAAAATAATAAATACATCATTATAATTAGTCAAATGCATTTATAGAATATTCCCTGTAATTTAATCAGTAAGAATGCAAATAAAAATGATGATGTTATGATATGAATGTGAATCACCCTACTATTCGCATTTTATGATAGGCCTATAGGTCCTGTACAATAATGAGAGAAAAACTCTAATTATTTGATCAATTCTTAATCATTGCCGATTCCAGTTTTATCCAGTTTAGGCCGACAGGCCTATTCTAGTCTATCAGTCGACATCAAACTGAATACTGTCAGCAATTTCATCTGACAATAATCGGATGAATATAGCAGTTGTATTCAAGCAATCTGAAATGTTTAGGCCCTACATGTTTTATGCATGCATATTTCGTTTATTGTATTTGAGCCTATCTTGTACCATCCGAACATTTCGTGTGTGTGTGTGTGTGTGTGTGTGTGTGTGTGTGTGTGTGTGTGTGTGTGTGTGTGTGTGTGTGTGTTTGTATGCGCGTGTGTGTGCGTGTGTGTGTGTGTGAAGGGGGGGGGGGCAATATTATTATTATTAATAAAAATACATATTTATTATTATTATAATTATTATTAATATGATTATTGTTGTTGTATTAGGAAGCTTTTTCTCAATCAGTTTGCAATGTCACCTTCACACCTATGTTCCTCCCTCCCCTCTCTCTCTCTCTCTCTCTCTCCCTCTCTCTCTGTCTCTCTCTCTCTCTCTCTCTCTCTCTCTCTCTCTCTCTCTCTCTCTCTCTCTCTCTCTCTCTCTCTCTCCAACCCTAGATTTGCGTGCCTTATCGGCGAAATAGACGTTCTTTTCGATTCTTTATGCCCGCATGTTTTACTCTTCCCAGTCGCGCAATTGCAACCTTTCCGTCAAATCTCCGAAAGTGTATCAGGTCATTGGTCAGAAAGGGGGTGGCTTTATTTCTCTCAAACTGCAAGCTTCTCAGCACTTTCTTTTGACTCTAGCAGAACGTTGCCATGAGAGAGTGACAGATATAAGCCCTGTAAAGCAATGTTGTTCTCTTTTCCTGCATGGCACCAGAGTGGCCCAAGTGGGGCCGGAGTGCGTGTGTGATGTTGGAATCAAAGGAAAGGCAGTTATGTCCAGTCAAATCGTGACGTTAGAATTATAAGGTTCTATCTCCATTTTTGTCAAAATTGAGTTTTTTTACATAATCTGATCCATTAGGTGTTTATTAATGCCTGTGTGGTGTTATTTTAAAAATGTTTACATTTTTGAGTTAGTAATTCATAAAATACAAAGGTTCCATCTCACAAAACATAATGGAATGTAAAAACTTTGACGCTCAATATCTCTGAACTGCCCTAAACGGAGATAGAACCTTATCATTCTAAACTGAGATAGAACCTTATCATTCTAAACGGAGATATAACCTTATCATTCTAAACGGAGATAGAACCTTATCATTCTAAACGGAGATAGAACCTTCTCATTCTAAACGGAGATAGAACCTTCTCATTCTAAACGGAGATAGAACCTTATCATTCTAAACGGAGATAGAACCTTATCATTCTAAGAAATGAGAAGTGGGTTGGAATGGGCACACAGTAATGGTCGTATGAGTCAGACAGAAACGCTCTGGCAGGTGGTCTTTGCGCAGAGGGTCTCCCGGGAGGTTACCACGTTGCCACGTGTGGTCTCGTCAGTGATCCGTCTTATACCGACGATGGGACAGGCTGAGGATTGTGTGTTGACATTTTAATGTGGTCGGATAACCCAAGTTTAAAGTGTGAACTTCTACATGGAGTTGCCCAATCTCTGTTTATTCAATGACATGCGAAATGAATATTATGACCTTTTTACGGCTCCCTCTCCTTTCCGCGTCGGGGGTCTTCCAGCAGAGACAAGTTGCCATATTATTATTTTTTTCAGTCGGTTAATTAAGTACATCTTCACTGAAGGTATATATATATCTTAAGCCAGAATTAAAAAACAACACATAATATAGGGCCGGTTTCACAGACAAGGCTTAAGCCTAATCCTAGACTAAAAAACATCTTCAATGGAGATTTTACATTGAAAGTGTGATTTAGTCCAGGACTAGGCTTAAGCCTTGTCTGTGAAACCGGCCACATGTTTTGTTGCTGCACAGACTTTCAAGGGAGTAAACGTGCATGTGTCCTCCGAATCTCTCCCTCTCTCTCTCTCTCTCTCTCTCTCTCTCTCTCTCTCTCTCTCTCTCTCTCTCTCTCTCTCTCTCTCTCTCTCTCTCTCTCTCTCTCTCTCTCTCTCTGTCTCTCTCTCTCTCTCTCTCTCTCTCTCTCTCTCTCTCTCTCTCTCTCTCTCTCTCTCTCCCTGAATACAGTGCAATTGAGCGACATAAGTGGTATTCGATTTCTCCGTAACAATTTCCCACCCTCCTTATTAATAACACCTTAATTCTGAGCACGTCATTTTCCTTTGAGAAGCACGGCCACCATAATACCTACTTGTCACTCCTGCATTAACCCCCCCCCCGTCGCACACCACCGAGCAAGGACAGTGTGTGTTTTTGTGCCTCCGTGTCCCCCTGCATGTATCAACTTTGTACTACTTGACCATGTGGAGAAAATGTGGGCAAAATATCTAACGGGTCCCCCACACATCTCTAATATAGGAACTTGCCGATACGTTTTTAAGAGAAATATTGAAAATATTGAAATTAATTTCAATGCATTTCAAATTGGATCACACACATATTGTAGCCTACACATTCCATGTATTCTCTGCGTTGAGTTTATAGCACAAACCATGGCTCATTCAACAGGTATTCATTTCCACAAACTGTTTAGCGTTGTATGATCTATATTAGCGCGCCTCACATGCAGACCAGCGCTCAGCGCTCCAGGCGCAGCAGATAGCTCAATGCTTACAGCGCAATATGGTCTAATTGTGGGCTGATACAGGTGATATAAGTCACATATATATAGTGGTCTCCACAAAGTATTATCTTCTTCACCTAAGATAATAATATGTTGATATGGAGCATGATGCGCGCAAGGAGATACAGTATGCCTGGCATCAACTATTTGGAATGCTTAAAAATCACATGACCAGCTATTTTTGACCCCCCCCCCTCTTTTTTGGCTTCTGTTCTCTGGCTTTACCATCTCTCAGTCATCTCTCTGTGAGTGAGGGAAACACTGTTACCAATATGATACTCTTCAAATCAGTTGCATGAGGAGATGGAGGCCGAAGCCGCCTGACTTGTAAGTTGTGACACCCGGACACCGCTGGTTCAAATCACAAAGCTGATTTCGAATTCGAATTGTTGTTGCTTATGCTATTATTTGCTAATGCCCTCCCCTGACAACCTACCGTAACCGTAACCACTCAAAGTGATGACCTAACCTTAACCAGTCGAAGTGAGTGCCTAATGCTGCCTAACCGCCATGCAAGTCATAATTCACGCAACTCTTAGGCAACATATATAACATCAAAGTAGGTGTTCAAATGCTGGTGTAGCCAGATAATATGATCCCCTATTTCCTGTTACGATCCCCCAGAAGCTAGTCATTTTGGTTGTGCAAAATCATTCCTTTGAAGTCGGAGAGTGTGAATCCTCAAATGCTGAAAAGGCTCCCTAATATTCCACTGACACTGCATGAACTGGAGACGGGCTGTTGTTTGTTTGTGTGTACATGTGTGTGTGTGTGTGTGTGTGTGTGTGTGTGTACATGTGTGCACTCCGGTGTGGGTGTGGGTGTGTTTGTATGTTTGTGTTTATGTGTGTGTGTGTGTGTGTGTGTGTACATGTGTATGTGTGTGTGTGTGTGTACATGTGTATGTGTGTGTGTGTGTGTGTGTACATGTGTATGTGTGTGTGTGTGTGTGTGTGTGTGTGTGTGTACATGTGTATGTGTGTGTGTGTGTGTGTACATGTGTATGTGTATGTGTGTGTGTCTGTGTGTGTGTGTGTGTGTGTGTGTGTGTGTGTGTGTGTCTGTGTGTGTGTGTGTGTGTACATGTGTATGTGTGAGTGTGTGTGTGTGTGTGTGTGTGTGTATGCTGATGGGGATCAGATATTGGTAACGTTAGGCTGTAGGATACACCAAACCTGGAAGCGAGGACAGTGAGCAACGCCTGTCTTGCTTGGATGTGAATTCTGGTGTGTACTTCTGGTGTGTGCGTGTGTGCGTGTGTGTGCGTGTGTGCGTGTGTGTGCGTGTGCGTGTGTGGGTGTATGTGTGTGTGTGTCTGAGGGAAGGATTTATAGATCTGTGTATGTGTGATGTTATGAATCTTAAAAGTGTGTGTGTGTGTGTGTGTGTGTGTGTGTGTGTGTGCGTGAGTGTGTGTGTGAGAGACAGTGAATGTAGATGAGACAGAGAGCTGCATTATGCATAGGGGTTCACCATAGGCAATATCCCTGCCTCTACCGCATACATATTCATATGCCATTTTCATACTGACTGCAAAAAAGAGAAAAAAACATAGGAAATGTGCAAATGTGTGTGTGTGTGTGTGTGTGTGGAGGTAAAGACAGTTGTGTAACATAGGGTAAGTGAAAAGGCTTCCCCCTAGCAGGGAAGGTGTTTTAGGGGGCTTCAGACCACCCCTGTGACCTTCACCGTTGTAATCCAAAGCACCCAAGCATCAAAAACAAAAGGTTCGTACAGAAAACGGATGTGTTGTTCCGTCCGTCCGTCCGTCCATCCATCCATCCCTCTCTCCCTCCTCTCCTTCTTCCTTTTTCTGCCTATGCCAGAGAAAAGGGCCGGGTGCCTGAGGACATGGAAGGACTCCTTTAGACGTTTCCGAACAAAGAAACCAGGAGAAAGTGGGTTATTTCACTTTGATGTAGAGGAGGGGAGATCCAAGTCAACTCCATTTAGCCACCTTCTCATTGTGGTGGACAGGATTCACCCACCTCTTCTGTGAGGTCAATGTTATTAACATGAGGGTTTACCCTCCTATTACAGTCCATGGGGTTCAGGGTTTACCCTGTTTATTTTATTTTTTAAATTACTAATACATCCTTTCTTGTTTCCATGATGATTCTTAAGTTTGATTGATTCTGCATTTGCACACAAAACTGGGAGAAAGACACTGGTCTCCAGTGTCTATATATATATATTTAAAAAAACGTTTTTCCTGATTGAGACTGCCAATGGCCCCGGGCCTGAGCTAGATTACTCTTCCTGCTACGACTGGTGGATTGATGATTCACTTGCTTAGTCAAATGTATCGATTGTAAGTCGCTTTGGAATAAGGCGTCTGCTAAATGCCAAATATGTAAAAGTAAATGTCACTGCCATTCGATTTTGCCTGGTCGTCTTTATCTTCTGTGGATGGATTGCTTGTATATCATACACTAATGTGCTGGAATAAATGTTTCACCAAAGTCTGTCTGTTTCTATTGTGTAGAGCATGAAATGTGTGGAAGGTGTCAAATATATATAATATTGCATCGACCCTGAGGACTTTATTTGAGAAGTCTGATAAATGATCCTATCTTGTGGGGTACTGATAGGGTCAAATTATACATAAAGATGCTTGTTTTTAAACCAGGTGATTTTCAATCTCAAAAAGGAATTGTTTCACCTAACTATAAATACCTCCCAATAGAAAAACGATACTATCAAGACTCCACCTTCTTTGTTCTCAGCCAATGAAACCTTATCTACTTTGCATAACCTTCCTTCGACCAAATTCTGCGTTTTATATCTCTGTTTGTTTTACAAAGACATCTCTGAAACACCTATCTTCTACATTACAGTAGATATATATGTTCAAATATCTAAGTAGTATTACAATTTTTTCGTCACCGTGACCCAAAAGTGCATGTATATTATCAGCTGTATATACTGACTGAAAGTCCTATTAAAAATGCCTGGATGAGCCTCGGTGGTCCGGGGTGCAGGCTTCAAACCTGTAGCTGCTTAGCGGCAGAGTGGTTCAATTCCACCTTTCGGGCGGAGTGCGTCGATGTTTGGACCAAACAAGAATGAATGAAAGATCTTTATTGTCATTGTACAACGAAATGTAAATGCAAACCCCTAGGTGCTAACAAACAAAACACAGTCCTGAGATAATAAAAAACAAGAATGAGACATAAATAGGGGGATATGTGATAGGGAGGAATCTGAGAATGTATCTATTATGTAAACTTACTTCTGCTAAATGCCAAAAATGTAAATGTAAGAAACAAACAGCAGCAATAAAAACACGGGTCATGCAGAGATGTGTGGGTGAGCTTCAGTACGAAAGCTAAACATGTAACAGCTAACAACAATTTCTTTTCAATTATCAAAAATAAAGCAAAAATAACAGTGAATACATATTAATCCCACTCATTGAGGTTTCCTTTACAACCTAATCTAGTCCTTCCGTCATACTAGGTCTTAGTCCAAGGGGTGGATAATAGGATATGCCATTATCCACCCGTCGTTCTCTAAGGTGGGCCCCATTGATACTGTCAAGTCACTGAATCAAACCATTATGACTGTTATTATGATTCTAATGTCTTGTTATAGCAATCAGAATTCCAAAGAGGAAGTGCACCTGTCAGAGACTAGGTAGAAGAGGAGTGACAGGTGGGGCTGGGTGGGGTCCTGGGGGGGTGGGGTGGGCAGGGTGGAGTCCTGGGGGGGTGGGATGTGCCGGGTGGGCTGGGTGGAGTCCAGGGCGGGTGGGATGGCCGGGGTGGGGTCCTGGGTGGGATGGGCCGGGTCCTGGGGGGAAAGGGGGACACTGGCATCTTGTAGCACACAGACGTCACTCAAGCGACGAGTTATTATGTAAACAAGTAAACCTCTCCTCCTCCCTCCATCTCCCCTTCTCCTCTCCTCTGTGCTGGACCGTCCGTGGTGGTAGGAGGGACAGCCATAATAATAATAACAATAACAATAATAATAATATTACATTAGACTTATATAGAGCTTTTCTAGACACTCAAAGACGCTTTACAAACTGAAAAGATAGAGTATTAATAATAAAAAGAAACAAAAGGTAAATAGAAGAAAGTATAGGGGCCTAATGAAGGTAGTGCTGGGGACACATGGGAGGGGGAGAGGGAGAGGGTTAACTGGTGAAGGCGAGCTTGAAGAGGTGGGTTTTGAGGGCCTGTTTAAATGTTGGCAGGGTGTTGTAGCGGATGGTGAATGGTAGCAAATCTTGTAAAAGCGGTTAACTTTACACATCATTATTTTTTTGGAGGGTGTGTGGGGGGTACAATTAGATGGCTAAATGTCACATTTTCCCCTGCATCCTGATGAAAAGCATGCTAGGTTGCTATAGCAGGTGCTCCTGACGCTGCAGACACAGACAGGCCCTGTCCATGGTGCTGAAAGGGGCAGTTGAACGCCAATGACATGGCGCTGAATTACCGGGGGTAGGTTGCACTTGACCTACATTTGGAGACACAGTGGAACTGCTCCAATTAGGAGAGGAGTGGGACCTCTTCTCTCTCACACACAAACGCACACGTACACACACGCATACGTG
>NC_137684.1:11345352-11347852 GCF_963989245.1 Nansenia antarctica
TGTCTGGACACACACAGTACTAGCAGCACATTCCCATTAAATTCTTCTACTGGCACCCGGCACCTTATTTCCAGGAGCCAGCACCCCATGTTGTGTGTGTGTGTGTGTGTGTGTGTGTGCGAGTGCGCGTGCGCATGCGTGTGCGTGTGTGTGTGTGCGTGTGTGTGTGTGTGTGTGTGCGAGTTCGTGTGTGTGTGTGTGCGTGTGCACGCGCGCGCATATCCGCGCATATCCGTCACCCGGTGTCATACAGCGAACAGTGAGAACGTGCACTCGTGTGTTTGTGCACACGTGTGCCCGTGTAACCTGTGTTTGTGTGTGTGCGTACACCGTATCTGACCACCCCCTCTCCCCCCCCCCCCCCCCCCCCCCCCCCCACACAGCGACCAGTGAAGATGCGGTCTCCACGCGCCTGTACTTTGTGAACGCCTCCCTCCAGCGGGTGACCTTCTCCAGCTCGGTGGGGGTGTCCCTGCCCTGTCCAGCGGGGGGCGCCCCCCCACGCCGTCCTGCGCTGGTACCTGGCCACCGGCGACGACATCTACGACGTGCCCCACATCCGCCACGTGCACGCCAACGGCACCCTCCAGCTCTACTCCTTCTCCCCCTCGGCCTTCAACAGCTACATCCACGACAACGACTACTTCTGCAACCGCCGAGAACCAGGCGGGGAAGATACGCAGCCCCAGCATCCACGTCAAAGCAGGTGGGGGGGAGACACGCACGCACGCACGCACTCACGCACGCACGCACACACCACACAGACACACAGACGCAGACGCACACACACACACACAGACACATAGACACACAGACGCAGACGCTCACACACACATACACACACATACACACACACACACACACACACACTTCACACTCTTCAGAAATACAAACTCCTATTGTTCCCAGACATGCTACCAAACATGAATAACATGAATAGCGCTTGGTATGTCAGGCTGTGGTGCAGGAGGTAGAGCTGCCGTCTAAAGATCCACAAACCAGGGGGGTAGTGTAGGAGAGGATTCACATGAGGCGTAAAGCCGACGGCAATGCGTCACACACACACACACGCACACACGTGTACGTGCACGCACGTGTACGTGCACGCACGAGCACGCACACATGCATACACACACACACACACACACACACACAAAAGCTCTTCAGAAATGCACCTCTAACAAACGCATATTGTTCCCAAACATGCTACCAGACATGAATAATGCTCTTGGTTCTACCCAATAGAAAGAGACAACTCCCAACCCTAACTTCCTGTGTCGACTCTGTGAAACCAATGACCAGCGGGGTATTCCATCAACGTCGCTAAAGGAAAGTCTGGCGAGATGAAAAAAAAAATCCAGGCTTATTTTGATCAATCTTGAGAGAGTTATCAACAAAAGCCTGGGTTTTCCTTTAGCAACGTTGATGGAATACTCCCCTGAATCCACTCCATACATACATACATACGTTATGGAACCCAAAGCAACAACATCACCAGGCATGATGTCACCATGATGTCATCATGATGTCGGCAAACAAACGGTGTTATCTGACGGATCTGCAACGTTTTTCTATTCCGGTGGACATAGATAACTGTGTTTGTCCCAGCAGTTCCCAGAATGCTCTTGAAGTGTCTTGACTTCAATTTGGTTGAAATAGATTACGAGTAAAACTTCTGAGTTTCTGAGACTATTTATTAAATCAAAATTACAATGACAGATTACAGCACCTCTCTCTGTTGGTGGGAGAGCTTCTCGTCAGCTGAGGGGGAACGGGAGAGGAGGAATTTTCCTTTGTCCACACATTAAATACCCTCAATGATATGCAAATACAAATCTATGACAAGGCATCTATACAGGCCTATCACATTACTTAGAGATGGTCAAAGTGTCAAAAAAAGGAGTTACTGTCACTTCAGGTTAAAGGTCACAGGAAGATAGGCCATCTTCCTTTAGATAGGGGACAATGTGGCTTAAGACAAAGGAATGCTCAAGCCCAATGCACACGGCGTGCGATTTTTGTCGCACCGCGAATTCGATTCCATTGTTTTGAATGAGACAATGCACACGGCGTGCGATGCGATTTTGTCGCACGACAACATTCGATTCTCCATTCACACCCACACACTTCGGTGGTGTGAATTGAGAATCGAATGTTGTCGTGCGACAAAATCGCACGCCGTGTGCATTGGACTTTAGTCATAAAACCCCCCTTGTCAGGAGAATCCTTACAGGACTATACAAGTCTATGAATATGTGCAAATGACAAATTCTACAGGTGTATACATTATATACAATTTATGTGTGTGTGTGTCAAAATATACCACACTCTCAATGAATGTCATCAAATCTATCTATGTCACGTGATACGCAAATGCAGATTCAACTGTCCAAACTCCAAAAGAGTTGAAAGGATTGTATGTCAACACAACACAACACAACGCTTTTATTTACAAGGTTGGAAGTGTAGACGTTCGTCACAGCTTTCAATTTGTTTTGTT
>NC_137684.1:11352852-11357852 GCF_963989245.1 Nansenia antarctica
TTTGGTGGCTCTGGCTGTCTGCTCAGGACTCACTACCTGTCAACACACACACACACACACACACACACACACACACACACACACACACACACACACACACACACACACACACACACACACTCACTCATACACACACGGTGAGGTGTGAGACTTTGCTGAGTGTGTGTGTGTGTGTGTGTGTGTGTGTGTGTGTGTGTGTGTGTGTGTTTTGTGCGTTTTAAATCATTTTCACTTGACAGTCTGAGAGCCATCAATGGTTTGCGTTTCAGAATTATAACTACTCACTTTGTAAGAACAAGAAATAGGCACCAAATGTATGCACAATATATATTTTCATAATTTTTTTGTTTCTTAAAATAAATAAATAAATACCCACACACGTACAGACACAGGTGGTAGGCAGTGGACTCGGGTGAGCTGTTGGGTGAGCTCACCTTAGCTCTCCCTTTGTAAAACACAACCAAGCGTTTGGCCAAGCAGCCGCCGGGAGCAGCAGGTGCACCCCCCCCCCCCCCGGCCCTCCTCCTTCATATGCCGTGTCGAGGTTCCCTTTGGTTAAGGAACAGACGCGGAGAACACTGGCTTGCTTGTTTCCATTCATTCATTAACGGCTACAGTGCAGTACATCCATTAACGTGCTCCTTCATTTGATTATTTATACACAGTGTGTGTGTGTGTGTGCATATATATAAATATATACAGTATATATTGCTACTCGCTTTATGAATAAGTAAATACTGTATTTGGTTTCGCTGTGGTTAATTATTTAAGCGACAGTGATACAAGGCTGGCCTCCCAGGGCGCGGGGAGCCAGACCCATGTTTTAGTCCGTTCCTAGGCAACCGGATGCATATAGTCAGGCATCAGTAACATCCTAATGACTGCTGCATGCATGCGAGGAGGGGAATGCAATTTACGCACAAACAATGGGGGCTGCCATTTGCATCCTGTCGCAGGGCTGGATGTGTCATTTTCGGCGCCTCTCGCATAATAATAATAATAATAATAATAATAATAATAATAATAATAATAATAATAATAATAATACAACTGGAATGCGGGTTGACAATACTACACAATAATACACAAGGCTTTACGCATTGTCTATTTAAGTAGGCCTATTGGCTCTAATAGCACTGCTGTCTTTCATGTGGCTTAAAAACAGTCTCTCTCTCCCCCAGGTCGTCGATGAACTAGTAAATAAATGATTGTGTGAATGTATTGGCGGGGTTGCGACGGGAAGGCTACTCAATCGATTTCGCGTATTGATCCCAGAGATGTTAGGCATCGATGCGAATGAGGGCATTTAAATGAAGAATTGAAAAGAAGACCTGGGGAGGAATTATTTACCCTATAGCCTTCGATTTATTTCCAAATGAGGCTTCGCCCCGCATTACAGGCTTCTGCGTCCAGAGACCAAAAAACTATAGGCCTTGTTTGCGCTTTCTCCAAGCGCGTCTCATGGTCACACTACCCAACGCGTTTGGCGAGGCCGGGGCCCTATACCCCAGGACTTTTTAAGGTTAACGACCAGTGGCGGCTGGCCGATAGAGGGCGCTGGGGCGCCGCCCCCACCTTCACTTCCACCTTCAGTTGCGATTTGTAAAAGTTTTTTTTTTAAATAAACATTGTTTATTCACAAAATGCGGCTGATATTCTGTCGGCGCCTATCAGCATTCATTAAAAATCCTCCAATACAATAAACATTTTTATCTGTGTGTGTGTGTGTGTGTGTGTGTGTGTGTGTGTAAAACTCACTGTTAAAATACGTAGGGGGAGAACGCGGGGCGCCGTGTCAATGCAAGTCTATGCCAGGACGAATACTTTTGGCTTACACGTGAGCTGTAGCAGCGCTCCAATTGGCTGTCTCTATTTCTTGGCCAGGGCGCACAAATGTGCGCCCTGGCCAAGAAATCTCCGGTTGTATTGCAGACAATGCATTATGCTGAGGACTCCCGACTTCCGGTTTTCCGGACTTCCGGGCTTCCGGAGTATTTTAAATGAACATTCGTAATGTCTGTCTCTGATGTTCATGGTCAATTAAATCAGCCTATTTTGTGCAACTAATAATGTTCCCGCTAATGGGTTAACCAAGCAGCCTCGCACCTAACGTGCAAGCACCTATGTTCGAACTATTCATAGCAATATGCGCGGGGCAAGGCGGAGGTACGGGTAAACACGGCTCATGTTCTGTCATCAAAGGTAAGAGTTGGTTTTCTTTAACTCAGCTGATGCATTGTTGTGTTTCTGACATGGTCTGGTTGTGTTACAGACATGGTCTGGTTGTGTTTCTGACATGGTCTGGTTGTGTTTCTGACATGGTCTGGTTGTGTTACAAATATGGTCTGGTTGTGTTTCTGACATGGTCTGGTTGTGTTTCTGACATGGTCTGGTTGTGATACAGATATGGTCTGGTTGTGTTTCTGACATGGTCTGGTTGTGTTTCTGACATGGTCTGGTTGTGTTTCTGACATGGTCTGGTTGTGTTTCTGACATGGTCTGGTTGTGTTTCTGACATGGTCTGGTTGTGATACAGACATGGTCTGGTTGTGTTTCTGACATGGTCTGGTTGTGATACATCATTGAATGTGTTGACCTGCTGTGATGTGTTGACCACCATCACTCTCCATCATCATCCATCATGTGTCTATGAAATAGATAGTACTGTACTACTGACTGCAGCATTCATCTCTGCTCATTGATGTAGCCATGTCACACAGACACATAGTACACATATTCATCTGCTACCTTTATTAACCTGAGTGTAGCTGTGAGGCCTGTACTAGCCTTGTTGACTAGACTTCCTCCTTGTCTGACACTGGGTATTGGACCGTACCGACGTCCATAGACCGGTCACTCTTCCACCTCAGTGTCTGTAGTTGACAGGGTAACTTCTCCATGGCCACACGGTCATTTTAAGGGTGAAAGTTGAAATTATACAATGGTTGTAACGCCAGTGCGTGTTTTATGCGCGTGCACGCGGGGAAAAAATCGTGCACGCGGGGAAAAAATCGCGCGCGCTGCGCGCGCGAAAGAATACCCCCCCGCCACACTGCTGTGCCCCACCCAAAAAAATGTGCACCAGCCGCCACTGTTAACGACTTCACCATTCCGACTAGGACATTGACTTTGGTTTCATTGGGTGACACTGCTGCTGGCTTAAAGCATTATTGATGACCAAGGAAACTGGACCCCCAGGCCAGGCGTTAATTATATCACTGGAGAGATGCGGGAGAGAGGGAGGGAGGGGGGAGGCTGCGTGGAGTCAGAGTACGCGTGCGTGCGTGTCTATTTCATCTGGTTAAACCGCAAGTCCCCTGGTTGAATTAGCTGTGATTAGATTGCAATAGGCTATCACAGCGCCCCACCCCTCCCCCCCTCGAGCTGTTATGCGGTTGATATCGGTCGATATTGTGTAATCACGTTCGCCTTGTCATGTTTCTGTCAAAAGCCCTTGTTTTGTTCTGGCGTTAAGGCTACTGTCATTTTCAAAATTGGAAAATAACAATGCTGTACCAAATAGAATTTGATCAGGGGAATATGAAAAAGCATATCCCTATGCCAAACAATGAAAACGAAATTCGGTCTTTATTCAAACCCGCCTCGCAGATAGGGAGCTATTCTTCAATTAATTTGCCATTGTTCCTTTATGAGATGATATGGGATCTTCACGACCTCGTAGGGCTTTTCTAAACAGTTTTGCCCTTGAAATGGAGATATAGCCTGTAAGTGTATAATACATCACATCTATGCTATCTATTAGATCTATTAGTAACTGGTTTCAATTATGTACGTGAACCTGGCGTCTTGTGCGCGTGTCTACAATGGTATTATTATTGAATCTCCAGGGGGGTATTCCATCAACGTTGCTAAAGGAAAATCCAGACTTATTTTTTGATAAATCTCCTGAGATTTAATAATTTAATAATAAGTCTTGCGAAGGTTATCAAAATTAGCCTGGATTTTCCTTTAGAGACGTTGATGGAAAATGTATTTATAACGTCTATCACCTTTTCTGTCATTAAGACACTTTATTTTTGCTGTTTTGATAGACTGTCCAATGTGACTAGCTCACTTGCCCCCCTGTTCATTATTTTGATGATAAATCGTAGCTAGCTAGCTATAACTATTCATATACTGTGCAGGCTATACAGATTAACAGTTCATCACATTGGCATATGCATCTTTTATGCCCATTGACCTGAAGTATTCCTTAAAAATGTCATTGAGGCCTGTTGCTTAATTTAATCCATGACGATTCAATTCCCTTATTACTAATACTGCTGTATTTATTTTGAGGGAGAATTTAGTGAGAAAGGGGAAAAGAAAGAAAGGGGAAAAGATGAAAAGGGGACAGGCACAGCAGGCATGGCTGAGTTGTGAATAAGCCATGTCAGTCAGACAGAGAGCAGGTCAAAGCCAACCTGCCAGTCAGGGTCAGAACAGTAGCAGCCATGGACCTGCCACCACAGGTCAGAGCCACCTAAGAGGGCCAGTGACACAAGCAGCCATCAGTCTGCACTAACAACTGAAAGTCAGAGAAGGAGCCTGTTATCTTTTATTCCTTTGCACAACCAGTTCACCAGATACCACTTCCACTTCCCAGATAAGTGTACAAACCATTGTAATTGATTTACAGTATGTTTTAGATATAGCCAGTAATAGTAACAAGCTCCGGACCTGGGGTGATGGGGCCTTTTCAGCCGCAGCCCCGTCCCTCTGGAACGCCCTCCCCAACCACATCAGACAGGCCAACACCCTGCCAACATTTAAACAGGCCCTCAAAACCCACCTCTTCAAGCTCGCCTTCACCAGCTAACCCTCTCCCCCTCCCCTTCCCCTGTGTCCCCAGCACTACCTTCATTAGGCCCCTATACTTTCTTTCATTTCTTTTTTGTTTCTTTTAATTATTACTACTTGATCTTTTCAGTTTGTAAAGCGTCTTTGAGTGTCTAGAAAAGCGCTATATAAGTCTAATGTATTATTATTATTATTATTAT
>NC_137684.1:11372073-11374573 GCF_963989245.1 Nansenia antarctica
AGCAGATATAACGAAAGAGAAAATGAGGTAACGAGAGAAGGAGGGAAGAGGAGAGCTAGTTTAAATAGAGAGGGAGAGAGAGAGAGACCAAAAGCTGAGGCAGCTGATTATGACAGCAGACGCCATATTGGCCGCTTCTCATTTGCATATATACCTTTATCAGTGTCGTCCCAAACCCAGCTGTTGCCTTCTGGGTAAGCAAACCGCTCCGTAGAGCAAGTGGAGGCTGGGGGAGGTAGAACACCAGGGGAGGCTGGGGGAGGTAGAACACCAGGGGAGGCTGGGGGAGGTAGAACACCAGGGGAGGCTGGGGGAGGTAGAACACCAGGGGAGGCTGGAGGAGGTAGAACACCAGGGGAGACTGGGGGAGGTAGAACACCAGGGGAGGCTGGGGGAGGTAGAACACCAGGGGAGGCTGGGGGAGGTAGAACACCAGGGGAGGCTGGGGGAGGTAGAACACCAGGGGAGGCTGGGGGAGGTAGAACACCAGGGGAGACTGGGGGAGGTAGAACACCAGGGCAGGCTGGGGGAGGTAGAACACCAGGGGAGGCTGGGGGAGGTAGAACACCAGGGGAGGCGGGGGGAGGTAGAACACCAGGGGAGGCTGGGGGAGGTAGAACACCAGGGGAGACTGGGGGAGGTAGAACACCAGGGGAGGCTGGGGGAGGTTGAACAGCAGGGGAGGCTGGGGGAGGTAGAACACCAGGGGAGGCTGGGGGAGGTAGAACACTAGGGGAGGCTGGGGGAGGTAGAACACCACGGGAGGCTGGGGGAGGTAGAACACCAGAGGAGGCTGGGGGAGGTAGAACACCAGGGGAGGCCGAGGGAGGTAGAACGCCAGGGGAGACTGGGGGAGGTAGAACACCAGGGGAGGCTGGGGGAGGTAGAACACCAGGGGAGGCTGGGGGAGGTAGAACACCAGGGGAGACTGGGGGAGGTAGAACACCAGGGGAGGCTGGGGGAGGTAGAACACCAGGGGAGGCTGGTGGAGGTAGAACACCAGGGGAGACTGGGGGAGGTAGAACACCAGGGGAGGCTGGGGGAGGTAGAACACCAGGGGAGACTGGGGGAGGTAGAACACCAGGGGAGGCTGGGGGAGGTAGAACACCAGGGGAGACTGGGGGAGGTAGAACACCAGGGGAGACTGGGGGAGGTAGAACACCAGGGGAGGCTGGGGGAGGTAGAACACCAGGGGAGGCTGGGGGAGGTAGAACACCAGGGGAGGCTGGTGGAGGTAGAACACCAGGGGAGGCTGGGGGAGGTAGAACACCAGGGGAGGCTGGTGGAGGTAGAACACCAGGCGAGGCTGGGGGAGGTAGAACACCAGGGGAGGCTAGGGGAGGTAGAACACCAGGGGAGGCTGGGGGAGGTAGAACACCAGGGGAGACTGGGGGAGGTAGAACACCAGGGGAGATTTTAATCTATTTAAATGTATTTATTTAAACTATCCTTATTATTTAAAACAGTATCTTGTTCCTTTTATTTCCAGGGGAGGCTGGGGGAGGTAGAACGCCTGGGGCTGCTGGTGGAGGTAGAACACCAGGGGAGGCTGGGGGAGGTAGAACACCAGTGGAGGCTGGGGGAGGTAGAACACCAGGGGAGGCTGGGGGAGGTAGAACACCTGTCTGACCATCTGATGTCTGTCAACACCAGCCTCCACTGGTGTAGACCACCAGAGCTCCCAGCCCTCCATCTGGTCCAGTGTTAGAGGTGATACGTAGTGCACTGTCGCCACACGGTGGCCGTCAGAGGGACTGCATGAGGATAGAACTCAGCTGGGGTGTTGATGGTGAATGTACTGGGTACTGGGTCCCCCCCTGACTCCCGATAACGAGGATGAGTGTGTGTGTGTGTGTGTGTGTGTGTGTGTGTGTGCGTGTGTGTGTGTTTTAGGTCTTACCTGTGTGTTGGTTGTCGGGGGGTGGTCTCATCTCCTTCATCCAGTGTGTGTATGTGTGTGTGTGTGTGTGTGTGTGTATGTGTGTGTGTGTGTGTGTGTTTTAGATCTTTACCTGTGTTTGGTTGTCGGGGGGTGGTCTCATCTCCTTCATCCAGTGTGTGTGTGTGTGTGTGTGTGTGTGTGTGTGCGTGCCCGTCCCCAGGCTTCGTGCTGCAGTACTCGGTGGACAACACGGAGGAGTGGCGTGACGTGCAGATAGGCCCCGCCCAGCGGTCCTGGCGCCTGGCCGCGCTGCGCTGCGGCACCTGGTACAAACTGAAGCTGGCCGCCAAGAACAGCGTGGGGGCGGGGCGCATCAGCGAGATCATAGAGGCCAAGACCCACGGACGAGGTGACATACACACACTCACACACTCTCACACACACACACACACACACACACTCTCTCTCTTCCTCTCTCACACTCACACACTCTCCGTCACTCTCTCTCTCTCTCTCTCTCTTCCTCTCTCTCACACACACACACACACTCTCTCTCTCTCTTCCTCTCTTACACACACACACACACACTCTCTCTCTTCCTCTCACACACACACACAC
>NC_137684.1:11382073-11399573 GCF_963989245.1 Nansenia antarctica
TCCTCCCCCCGTCCCCCCCTAGGCGACTACTGCAACCTCCCCCTCTACATGAAGACCGACCCGTTCTTCCGGAAGCAGTCGGAGCCGCAGCAGCAGCACGAGCCGTGTCCCATGGTGCCTCCCCGCGAGGCCCGTCAGAGAGCCTACCACACCCAGGGCAGCCGCAACCCCGCCCTGCAGGACCCCGCCAAGCAGCAGCAGCAGCAGGCCCTGACGCTGGGGCCTCACAGCCTGGCCAGCCTCACCTCCTCTGGGGCCTCCGGCGGTGTTGGTGGAGGAGGGGCAGGAGGAGGAGGAGGGGGTTCCAGCGCCGCCACCTCCTCCTCCACCCTCCCCCAGAGGACTCTCACCATGCCAGGATCCGTCTCCTCCTCCTCCACCTCCGCCTCCGCCCAGAGCGCGGCCAACGCCGCGGCCGCCAGCACAGCAGCAGCAGCGGCGGCCTCCGCCACCTCGGCGCCGGGGGGCGACGGCTCCAGAGACTCTCTGCTGGAGAGCAGCGCGTCGGGCCTGGGCAGACTGCAGAAGCAGCAGGGGGGGGCGGCGGGGGGGGCGTACTCCAAGTCCTACACGCTGGTGTAGCCGCGCCTGTTTCAGGGGCCTTTCCAGGAGGGGGGGGGGGGTTAGGGACCCACGTACAGTATACACGCGTTAGTCGACCTGAGGGCCGCCTCGCACCCGTCTGTCGTCTGTGGCTATAGGGACGTTCTGAAGGAAAGGGGCTGGATTTGGGTCTTTACAGCACAGGGTTTTCGTCTTTCGTCTGCCTGTTTTGAGTTCGTTTCTTGTTGTTCTCTCTCTCTCTCTCTCTCTCTCTCTCTCTCTCTCTCTCTCTCTCTCACTGTTAGGACGCCCACAGAAGATGTTTCAATGTTTTAGGCCGTCCGAAGTGTTTATTCAGTGCTCACCCAACATCACATCGCCACGGAAACAACCCTGGTGTCTGTTATCTGTGGTGTCTAACCCTGGTGTCTGGCTGTCTGTACGGACTCTTGATAGTC
The DNA here is from genome assembly GCF_963989245.1 of Nansenia antarctica. Lineage (NCBI taxonomy): Eukaryota > Metazoa > Chordata > Actinopteri > Argentiniformes > Microstomatidae > Nansenia > Nansenia antarctica. Next base: position 11,383,075 of record NC_137684.1, read on the forward strand.
ATCCTGGTGAGGACTCCTACAAACAGGTGCGAGATGGGTCTCAAAGCCACGTGTGTAGTCTTGGCTGGGGGGGGGGGGGGGGGGGGGATTTATTTCATGCAATTGATAATGGCACAATATAGTGTCGACTGACTCTTTTTTTTATAAACCGAAACAGAAAGAGGGTTGGGGGATGGGGGGGTGGGGGGGGGGGAGAGGCGTGTCTGAAATCGTCTTTGAATGGAAAGATGGTGAATCTTATTCGACCGTGTTCTTTTTTTGTTTTTCATGCGTGTTTTTCTCTGTTTTTTGGAAAATGAACTCCTGTGCACAAAAAAAAAAGGATAGAATGGAACCTTTTCACCAGCCTGCGTGTGGATGCATATGTGTAGATATATATGTCAACATGTGGCGGGCACATAACTGCGTTGGACCTTTTTAAACCGATCTGTATGCTGACTCCTAGGGCGGGCGTCTGGGCGTGTGTTTCAAAAAACCTGTCCGTTTCTTATTACGTGGGACAGCGGCTTTCCGAGGAAGATGACATCATTATGACGTCACACGTTGCTCCTCCCCGACTCTGCAAATGTCCGATTTTTGCCGGTGTGATTGACAGCGTCATCACCTAGGAGATGCCCATGAAGATGGGTTGAGAGGATGTTGAGGTTTAAAGTAGAGAGAGGGATAGGGGGGGGGCATAAGACCCCCCTCCTCCTACAGTCTCTCTCCTTCCCCCCCCCCCCTCATTTTGTCGTTCATTTGTGCTCAGTGCCACGCCCCCATCGCTTCATATGACCCCTCTGTCTACCGTAACCCCACAACCCCAACCCCCACCTCCCCATCCCACCCATCACCCCCCAACCCCCACCTCCCCATCCCATCCATACAGTCTCACTGAGACATCCTAGTAACCTGCTAGGAAACCTACACACACACACACACACACACACACACACACACGCACACGCACACGCACACGCTCTTAGACATGTGTGACAGCAGCTGGTGAAAGCGGGAACAAGTCGGCAACCAATCAAAATGTTCTGACTTTTATTCTGAAAAATGTCATACTTTCAGCCGCTGCTGTCACATTTGACACATAGTTGAGAAGACGCCAGACTGACAGAGATGCTATACTACAGATGGACTGACTGACAGAAGGACAGATCTACTGATACTGTAAAAGAGAAAACTGTAAAACTCGAGGCCTCTCATTTCGGTCCAAGCGTAGGTGTTATCGGCAATTTGTGTTGCCGGGGGTAACTGGTGAAAATACCACCTCATCTGTGCCTCAGGTGGAGGTGGGTATTATTAGCGGTAATAGTCAAACGTATTTTAGAAGAGTGACGATGAGCAGATCAAGTGCCATCAAGTGCTGGCCTTGAAAACAGTGCTCATAGTGACAGGGTCTGGTGACAAAGTCCTCAACGATGTGTCATGTTGAAATACGCTGAATAGTGAATAGTTGAAGAAGTGAATAGTTGAAGAAGATATGCTTCTTTGAATGTCGTTACACCTCAAACAGAGAATGGGAGAAACTCGCTCTGAATCGAAACACACGCAAAACAGCTGCTATGAACATCTAACTGCACGACACATAATTAGAGGATCACACAGTCCTTGCTTTTGAACACAGACTTTTCTTATTATCCGTCATTTGCGCGACTTGAGAATGGCCGACATGCGAACCTTTCACCAGACCGTGTCACATATGTCAGAACCCCCTGCATACCACCAGTGCCAGCACCCCTTGCCAGCACCCAAGTTTGTGCTAAGACTGTTTTGATGCCGTTAAGATATTCGGTTGTTAAGTCGTGACGTATCGACCAGGCGATAATGCTGTTTCCGGGTCCAACGTTGGCCGAGGCACTCTCTTCGAAATGCCGCAGTGCTGTGTCCCTTGTTGGATGAATAGATCCGAGTCTAAAAAAACGATTGAACTGTCATTCTACCGCTTTAGTACACTGGTACTCTGGTGCGGGGATTTTTTTATTTGGACCCGGAAATTGCTAAACGTCACGTGTGACGTCAGACTTAACAACCGAATAGCCCATTGACGGGAACACAGAGAAACAGAAGATGATGCAGAGGAACACTGGTAGTGGATGCTGAGTGAGATGGACAGGTCACATGACAGGACACAGTTGGTCCTGAGTGGAGGAGAGCGATGGCAGATGAACGTGAGTTAGTCTGATCTCAAGAATAAAGATGTGTTTTAAGTCCCCCCCCCCACCACCAGACCCACCCCACCCCACGGAAATGTATTTAAGCTTTACGTACAATATCAGTCAACACTCCTGTTCCTTTGCTTTATTCTTATGCCCAAAGCTTAGCCCCATGACAAAGAACTCTCCAAAAAGATATGACATCAGGGCTCTCGCAATATAAAAAAAGATAAAAAATATATTATGTTTGTCGTCAGAAAGTATGTACATATATATTTCTAAACTAAATATATAGCAAATCTATGAATATAGAACAAAGCAGAGAGAAATATAAAGCCGCTCGAATTGAAAATATATCGAACTGATAACGAGACAATCGCTCAGTGTAGACGGAGACGCCGCAGAAAGGGAAGAAGAGAGGAGGAGGAGGGACGGAGAACAAGTTAAACGGGTAGCTCAACCAAGAAAGAGAGATCTGAGAGAGAGTAGCGAAAGGGATGGAAAGGAATGAAAGAAGAGTTCAGGGGATAGGAACCTTGCTGCAAGGCGCCCCTTGTGAGTTTCCCCCTGGCTGTGACAGTTACAGCCCAACTTAACTTTATTGACACCAAACAAGCTGTTCACAATACAAACCACAAACTGGCACTTCACCACAAGGGTCCGTCCAGGGCTAGGGCAGGGCTAGTAGGGCTAACAACAAAAACAATTACAGATGATATCACATAAGTAATTTTCTTAGGTCTTTCTTCTTGTCTTTTTGACTACAACACAGAAAATCGCAGTTTTCACATGTAGACGCTAGGTATGGGGCTGGCGATAGTGAATATGAGGTTCAAAAGTGGTGAAGTGCCCCTTGAAGTTAAGTTAGCACTGTCAACAAACAAGGTGCAGCAGCACTTCAGTCAGTGAGACGAACAGCCAGAATGGTAACTGAGACCAGTAGCTGTGGTCAGTGTGATTATCGTGGTTAACTGTGGTTGATGTTGATTTAGTAAGGCTGATGTGGTCGACTGCAGTCAGGAAAGATACTACGGTATAGGTGTGGTCGTTGTGGTGACAGTGGTTTTAAGTGTTTTGTCCAGTGGCTTTACTGCAGTCAGTGTGACCTTTGAAAGAAATTGCCACAGTGGAGAGAGATTTCACTGATGAGGTGATACATAGAGAGTTTTCAGGGACCCTTCTGCCATTCTTCAGCACTTGCTCTGGATGGTGACCGTATCGTAGCAGCCCCTGTACTGGGGGTCAGTCATCTAGCTAGCTAGCCAGTTAGCGAACGCCCTATTCTCCTTGTTCATCTGAAAAAAGGGAGTCTATGGCACATGGGGATTCAGGTAACGGTGTACTGTCCTGCCACAGAGACGACCCCATGATCTTATTGTGTACATCACCAACATATCTAAGGCTGAATAGGACCCCACACGTCTTCAGGTGCTGTGAGAGAGAGAGAGAGAGAGAGAGAGAGAGAGAGAGATAGAGAGAGAGATAAAGAGAGAGAGAGAGAAATAGAGAGAGAGAGATAGAGAGAAACAAGAGTATAAGTAAGTCTATGTAAAGTGTTGTATTGTACCTTCCAAAGGTGTGTTCACAAACTCCAATGCCGTCTCATCGTCTCATGACCGAACTTAGTGAAGACAGCACACAAGTACCTCTGTGTCTTGTCTGTGTTGTCACAGGACCTGCACAGGACTCCAACATCCATACAACATCCATATAACTGTTATCACTGTTCATAACGGATCACTCTCATGCTCCTGCTTTCAGACAACGAACATGCGAGTATCTAAAGTGAAATGAATCTTTCATTTCGGTTGTTATGGTTATGATTCCGTATTATTTACTCTTTCACTCCCTTGGTTTATGCAATTCTTTTGGATTCGTTGTTTTCAGAAACACAGTAGTGTCAAGAGAAGGGGGGGCAGACCTGTTTAGCCAATCAAAATCAGGGACTCCCTAGCTCCAACCTATCACAGGAGAAGCTGTGTGCATATTGGGCGGAGTCAGGAATCAAACTCCCACCATGCTCCCCACCCCTCTTTGCCCCATCTATTTGACCAATCCGACTGCACCCCTGCCCCCAATTCACTGTACTACTGTACTACTGCCCTATCCAGGATCATTTCTACCCCACAATTATTGAAGACTCTTGTACATAGGAAAGTGTTTTGTATAAATAAGTACTATTTTCGACATCTCCAGAAGGAACCAGGGCACAATGTAAACTTCATTTAAAGTTTTAACTTGAGACAGGAGAGGATGAAAATAAAACTATAGAAAACTATATAAGAACACTGCTTTAACGACTTTAACCACTTCATTTTTTAACTAAGCCAGAGTGGACCATGTATGGGGTTCAGTACGGTGGCCCAGAGGTGCCAAGACTGTTTTTCTTTAGAGTTAACAGAATTAATCTTCTTTTCACACGTGTATTTTTAAGGAATTCAATTCCTACAATGTGCTCACTTGTTTTCAAAAAGAGAGCAAAAAAATATAAAACTGAATGTCTGAAAAGAAGATAGTGGCCATGTCCGAGAGTTACATACAGACAGAAATGTAGTATACTCAAAATGCCAAGTTGGCATACTAGATTTCCAATGCCCCTTTCCATGTAGTATGAATTCACTGCACACTATTCAGGTCTTTTCTGATTTTGGTCCCAATTAAATAGAGTAGGCAAGGGAGGCAGTAGCTAAATTTAACCAATTACCATGAACTACATAGTTGAGCTACAGAATGAATGATGTGTAGTATGTTGAAATGTGTCGCATACTGAATACATCTTACTAAACAGTACGCTCTAAATAATATGTAGTATGGTTATTATGCAGTATGTACGAGTTAAGTCATCGGTAGGCAGTATGAACTTTCGGACATACTCATTGTTTGCTCTATGTGAAGTCTTGCCCCTCTGGGCCACCGTAGTACACAGTTGGTTCCTCTTTTTCAAAATGTTTTTTGTAGAATTCTCTTTTTTTATTTTGCCACAGATTGCTTTATTTTGATTTTGTGATTTTTTTTTATTATGTTTTTTGGGGGGAGTTTCTAACAAAAAGGCATTGCATGCTCTGAATATGTTGCTGGTTATAAAAGGGAAATGGAGAGAAAATGTATTAAACTATATGAAAAAAAGCGAGGGGGGGTTGTTAAATGCAGAGGGAGTCCCTACACTTTTATGGAAAAGTTGCTTAAATTTGCAAATGCTTGTGTTTAACTCTACAGGTTTTTTTTTTCTATGAAAACAAACAAAAACAGAAAAAAGAGTACTACAACACATTGTGCAATAAAGCTATCTTTCTATGAGTCACGAGTCTCCTTATTATTGAATAATTGGGGGCGGCTGTGGCGCAGGAGGTAGAGCCGGCGTCTAATGATCGCAAGGTTGGCAGATCAGCGGTTCGAACCCTGGCTGGCCACATGTCGAAGTGTCCTTGGGCAAGACACTGAACTCCCAAATTGCTCCCAATGAGCGGGCAGGCGCCTTGTATGGTAACTTGCCGCCATTGGTGTGTGAATGGGTGAATGAGTGGCCGTTGTAAATTGCTTTGGAATAAGGCGCTATATAAGTCAGTCCATTTACACAAGCCTCAGACAATTCGGGAGGATCAAACTAGTATGTCAAATGTGAACTACAATGAACAATTCTGGGTTTTTTCAGTAACACTTTACCCTACATAACATACTCAATTATACAGGTACTATAACTCGTTAATTGAGTCCATCTGAGTGCAAGGATAATAGCAGATTTCGGGAGGAAAATCTTTGTAGGGTCCCTGATTTGAATAGGAATCAATTACACACTGAGTGTCCATAGACTTTGTATTTATAATGTTGTAGTAAAAGGTTCAACGTTGTTACCACAAAGGGTAGAATTAAGCAATATCACACGAGAGGGAGTGCTGTTATACTGAATATCAGCACGGCTGTGATTGGGTCGTAGGTACGAGGCCGCAGGCCGAGTACCGAAAACGATCCCAGACGTGCTGATATTCAGTATAACAGCACGACGATACAACAGTTCTACAGCGCCATTTATTAGTTAACAGTAATAAGCGACAACAGATTATGATTTGTTTGTTTATGTAATCATTTATTTTGGCTCCGCCAACAAAAAATTGTTCTGCAACTGAACTTCAACTGTACTGTTGCCTAGTAACCCAAACACAAACATCCGCAGGCTAGCTACTTTGTATTAAAGGTCATTTAATAGAACACCTGTGCGGCGGAGTGATACATAGTTAAAAGTCCCAGTGCTGTTATACTGTATAAATGCCTCTTGTCCAATCAAATCACTTGGTCGGAACTAACTGTTAATAATACACTAGTATAATACACTAATAACACATTGGTATGCTTTAAATGTTGCCCTTTTTTCCATGTGTAATGCATACTGTATGTTCACTGGTTGGAAATCTCACCAGTGCTTCCTTATGGGAACACTGATTTGGCACCAGAAACTCAGAAACACTTTTAGTATTCAGACACAGGAGGGCAGCGTGACACAATGACAACCAGTCCAAGTTTACTGAAGTTAGTCTGGTATATGTGTACTTTGTTTAATGTGGCAATGACAATCCATCTATTTCAACATTGTATAATAATACATATTGCAATACTCCCAACACACACTCACACTCTGACACACACACACATACACACATACTTGCGCTTTCACAATCATCTTCACAGCTGCAATAATAATAATACATAGGAATACGGAACAGTAACACAGTCAGTTAGATAAGTCAGTTAGATTAAAGTATAAAATGTTTGATGCCGATATGCGTTTAACATTTGTTGTCAGTTGATCTCTAGGCTAGTCATCACATAGTACATGATGGAATGCAAGTTGGATAAATGTTTTGTTCTATTCTCTGTGAGGGGGATGTCTGTCTGTGTTCGTGTGTGTGTGTGTGTGTGTGTGTGTCTGTGTGTCTGTGTGTTGTCTGTCTTGTCTGTCCGTTCTCTGCCTGTGTATATCTCCCCCCCCCCCCCCCCCCCCCCCATCTATGCTTATATCTATCCGTCCATCTCTTCACCCCCCCATCCTCCCCTGAGCCCTGTGGACCCTCTCCTCTACTTGCACTCCTTTCGTTTCTTCTGCTGGTACTTCCTGTATTGGCTTTGGATGGTGCTGGCCGCCTGGTCGACGGAGCAGGGGCTAAGCGGCCCGGTACACTGGCCGTTAGCGGCGCTGGAGTCTGGGCAGGTCAGGAGACAGGGGATCGCCAGAGTGGCGGTGGCCACATTGGAGAATACATCTGTAAGGAATGATTGGAAGTTCAAGCACATAATAGGTTAGTCAGTCTTTGAGCAATGGCGCCCTCTGTCTGGTTCCCTGTGAACTGAATCATTGGAGATGTTCTGTTGGGTTTCCATTTGTCCTGGTGTGTGTTGTTACTTACTCTTTTTGAACACGCCCAGGCTGTTCCTCCGGCCGTCGAACTGTAGAGCACCGAAGAAGAAGAAGAAGAAGAAGACATGGAATCACTGACTTTGGATGGGGTCTTTTTGGTTCTCCTTTACACATGCAAGCTCACACACACACACACACACACACACACACACACACACACACGCAGACACACACACACACACACACACACACACACAGACACAGACACAGACACACACGCATACACACACACACACAGACACAGACACACACACACACACACACACACACACACACACACACACACAGATAGAGGAAGAGATATATTTCAGGTATGCATAGCTCTCATCAGTGGTGGCATGTGATGTCTTGCATGGAATAGCTCTGACAAGTCATTCTTAGAATGCCACCATACCTGTCGACCCTGACACACAGACACACACAGACACACAGTGACACACAGTGACACACAGACACACAGACACACAGACACACACAGACACACAGTGACATTAGGATGTGTCTCGCTCTTTGGGGGGGGTGTAAGAGAGTGAAATTCTTAGGCTTCGGTTCCTGACATTGCATTGCGGCACAAGACATAAGGCAACAGGCATAATACAAGATAAAAAAGTGACAGTAGTACAAGACATAAGTGACAAGACATAATAAGCTTAATACAAGATAAAGGTGAGAGTCACGTGACCACTCGTTGACGATGCACACGTAGTCTTCTTGTCCGCTCAATTTGCCACTTAATTGCACTAATACTTTACAATTTATCGAATAATATATTAGAAACAGCAATGACCACATCACTTGCTATGGGAAGTCGCAAAAGAGAGGTTGAAAACTCTCCAACTAAGAAGAAATGTAAAGATACATCCATCTCAAAAGAAGACCTCGACGCCGCCATTGCTGACGGTATCAGGCTAGCGCTGCAAGAACAGCAATCCATCCTGAACACAGCTATTACTTCGGCCATCAAAGATGCTGTGGATTCCATCCTAACCCCTCAGCTTTGCTCAATCAAAATCGACATCGAAAAGACCAACGAGTTTATCCGAGGTATGAAAACGGATATCGAGCACCAAGCTAAGCTAGCCCAAAAGACCCAGAGCCGCATCGACTCTGTTCAGATGGCTGTGCGCGAGGACAGACATAGCATTGCTGAACTCCGAAAGCAGGTGGAACAACTCACAGAGAAAACAGCTGACATGGAAGATAGGGCTCGGCGAAATAATCTACGTCTGGTAGGCTTACCAGAGTCGTTGGAGGGCTCGGATGCTGCAGGTTACCTCAAAGCCAACCTGGCGAAGTGGATTCCCTCCTTGGCTGGCCGAGTCATCGAGATTGACCGTGCTCACCGCATATATAACGGCCGCGAGCAAAACAGCAATCGCCCCCGTACCCTCATCTTCCGTCTACTGAGATGGCAGGACAGGACCACCATCCTAAAGGAAGCTAGGAAGATATATCCAGTGAAGCAAGACAAATCCACCCTCCTGTTCTTCCCAGACTACAGTGCCCCAACTACAACCAAGAGGAAGGGGTTCAACACGGTTATCAAGGATGCGCATGCCATGGGTCTGCAGCCTTTCCTAATCTACCCCGCTATTCTCAAAATGGAGCACGATGGCAATAAGATGTCCTTCGACTGTCCGTCCAGAGCAGAGGACTTCATCCGATCCTTGAAGTCACCACTTCAGCCACACCAATCCGAATCCTACGCCGGTGCTGTGCGGCGCGACCCAACAACGAAGCTGTCTACAGGACCCGTGCGACCCACACCTGCCAGGCGGCCCGGCCGAGAGGACTCTACCGCTGTCAATGATCCGGTGATCGAGGATGGTGACGGGATGGAACTGACCACCTAATCAGCCACGACATTGCCATGGGGACTGCTTTAGATTTCAACGATAGAAATGACTATTTTACTTTATTTTCCCCCAGGATATGCAATTGCTTATGGATGTTTACTTTGACTAACGCTGGGTCTAACGAGGTATGGTTGTTATGTTCCCCTATCTCAAACTATCATTTTTCACCATTATGATGGCCTGCTGATATCCCGTTATTTTCATTATTTAATGCCATGTCTAGGCTACCTTTTTTTGAGGGGATGATATGATTCTTTAAGTTCGATAAAGACTCATTGTTATAACTAGCAGGTGGTGTATTGAGCCGATTTGTGGGCTACAGCGTTGCAATAGACTGAGTCACGTCTCAGAGAATGTTTATGTTTTGGCAAGCCTGTAGGTTACCTTCGCGGTTTGCTAACTTTTTTGTACATTGTATTTTTCTCTTCATTTGTTTTTCTCCCTCCCCCTCCCAACGGACAAGTCGCGTAACGGATTGGACTTTTACTGTACTGATAGAAATACTAAGTAGTCATGACCAGAACTTTCATTTCATTCAGATATTCTGTATTTGCTCATTAGAATCCCATGGCGTCTGACCTAACTTTTATGTGCTGGAATGTGAACGGGCTTAACTCGGCTATAAAGAGAACGCGGATTCTAGAATTCCTCCACCGTAAGAAAGTCTCCATAGCTCTAATACAGGAATCACATCTTAAGGAATGTGACGTTACACGTTTTCAGAACAAACATTATAAAGTTATTGCGCACTCTTGCGCTCAAAATAAGACCCGGGGTGTGCTCGTCTTGGTTGACAGGAGGTTGCATTTGACTCTTGATCAGATAAGAAATGACAAACAGGGCCGATTTGTTTACATAAAGACGAGAATAAACCAGGTTAAATTGATGCTAGCCTCCATTTATGCCCCTAATGAAGTCGACGCAGAGTTTCTACCAGATATCAGTAACACATTGTTAGAAAACTCTGCAGGCTATCATTTAATAGTAGGTGGTGACTTCAATTCTGTCCTCGATCCCTCATTAGACAGGTCCTCTCCAGTTAATGTAAGCTCACAATCAACTGCACTTCTAAATTCATTTATAACGGATTTAAACGTTGTTGATGTGTGGAGAATTCAGAATAATAAGGCCAGAAATTATACATTTTATTCTAACAGACATAAATCTTTTTCCAGAATTGATTTCATTTTTGTAAGCCCATCCCTCATTCCCTCCATGTCCCCAATTGATATTCTGCCAATACTGTTGTCTGATCACTCACCTGTGTCATGCAAGATTCAGCTCTCTGCTAATACTGACAAGGCCACTAGGTGGCGGTTTAACACCACTTTGTTGACAAACCCTGACTTTTCGATCTTTCTTAAAGCTGAACTTGAAGTATTTCTTGCTATAAACACAGCACAGTGTGACAATCCTCAAATTTTGTGGGAAACAACCAAATGTTTTCTCAGGGGCCTTTGTATTTCGTTCTCCTCCACTCTCTCTAAAGCACGTAACAAGCGTTTTAATGAGCTAGAGAAGGAAATAAAAACAGTAGAACATTTACAAAAACAAAATTTTACAGAAGATCAAGCCACACGGCTCGCTTGTCTCAAAGGAGAATATAATGCTATATCTCTCTCAAAGGCTGAATTTATCTTTCATAGAACGAGACAGAGATATTATTTTGATGCTGAAAGGCCCAGCCGCTTATTGGCACTGAGACTGAAGGAGAATGAAAGCAAAGCCTCTATAAATGCTATTAGAGACTCTGCGGGCACTGTTCATACTGCTCCCCAAGCTGTGAATAGTATATTTCAAACATTTTACTCCAACCTGTACCAATCTGACATAGATTATGATACATCTCGCTGCAAGGCGTTCCTTCATGGCCTCAATTTACCTAAGATATCACAGACTGAAAGGGAAGTTCTTGACTGCCCTCTTGACTTAAAGGAGCTACACAATGCCCTTCAATCTCTACAGAAAGGAAAATCGCCGGGCTTAGATGGTCTTCCACCAGAACTGTATTTAGTACTTTGGGAGTTGATAGGTCCTCTTATTATGGACTCCTTTAATGATGCTATATCTAGAGGTGATTTTCACAGAGATCAAAAAGTTGCCCTTATCTCTCTTTTGTTAAAAAAGGGGAGAGACTCTTTGGAGTGCTCTAGCTACAGGCCTATCTCCCTGATCTCGTGTGACCAGAAACTGTATGCTAAGGTTTTGGCTATACGATTGGAGGCTGTAACAGACGCCTTGATCAGTGAAGACCAGACAGGGTTCATGAAGGGACGCCTTGCATCTGACAATATGCGCAGACTGCTTCATATCATCAATTTAACCGATAGCTCTCCCAGCCCCTGTGCAGTATTCTCGCTTGACGCTGAGAAGGCTTTCGATCGGCTTGAATGGAACTACATGTGGGCTGTTTTAGACCATCTTGGCTTTGGGGTTAATTTCATTGCTATGATTAAGACTTTGTATAATGCACCAACCGCTTCTGTTCTCACAGGTAATGTTATTTCCCCTCCAATCCAACTGGAGCGCTCAGCGAGGCAGGGCTGCCCATTGTCACCATTCTTGTTCTGTCTCTCTCTTGAGCCCTTAGCCCAGGCCATCAGACAGAGTACTTGCATTTCCCCCATTTCAATTCTAGATCATAGCCACCACATCTCATTATATGCTGATGACATTCTATTATTTCTAGATAATATTGATACTTCTGCCCCCCATGTGTTAGAAATGTTTGAAGATTTCGGTAGATTGTCAGGCTATAAGATTAACTGGACGAAGTCAATTCTAATGCCCCTTAGTCCTTCAGCAAGAACCTCCTGTCTCCCTAGACATATCCCAGTGAAAGATAAATTTACCTACCTTGGCATCACTATATACCCAACCATACCACGGATAATTAAAGACAACTTTGATGTAACCTTGAACAAAATCAAAACGGACATTCAAAGATGGGATAGCCTCAAAATATCTCTTCAGGGCAGAGCCACGATAATCAAGATGAATGTTTTGCCAAGGATCAACTTCCTGTTTTCCATGTTACCATTACCCCCACCACCCAAATACTTTGATGATATTAATTCGTTGGTCTCAAGGTTCATATGGGCTGGCAAACGCTCGAGAATCCGTCTTACAACTTTGCAACAACCCAAATTGTCGGGTGGGATGGCAATTCCAGATTTTAAGATGTATTATTTAGCTTTCCAGACTCAAGCCTTACGCACCTGGGTGAATCCAAATTCAAAAGTACCTTGGAGGTCAATAGAGGCAGGCCTGGTCAGTCCAGTCAGATTAGAGGACTTACTTTTCTCAGGCACTGGACGTAGGACTCTCAGTCATAGATTTGGTTGCATTATAGATAACGCCCTTAAGGTGTGGAAAGCGTCTGAGAAAATCATGGGAGGTTCCTTGCGATTCTGTTCCTCCACTCCTCTATGGAATAACCAAAACTTAATGTCGGGTAACCGACCATTCACCCAGCAAACATGGAGCTCTCGGGGTGTAAATACTCTCAGAGACCTGTATGACAATGATGGCCTAGTTTCATTCCAGCACCTCCAAACTAAGTTTGTCCTTCCAGCGTCATCATATTTTGTCTATCTACAGCTGAGGTCCTCACTCAAGGCCTATGGAGTGCCTTGGCGCTCCCCACTTCCAACTCACCCCATGATAGCCTGGATTGAACATACCCCAACCTCTCGTGGCTGTGTATCCAGAATATATCGCAATCTAATGGACGCAATTAAAAAACCACTTGCGGTTGAGGCTTTATGGAGCCGAGAGCTTGGTGAATTGGATTTCCACCCAAACTGGGACACAATATGGTCTAATCTCAATTCAACCTCCAAAAATTTAGCTCATCAGTTAATTCATTTTAAAGTCATCCACAGGGCCTATGCTACACCATATAGAAGATACTTAATGAAACTACAACCCAACTACTACTGTCAATTCTGCCCTACCCCCACACCGGGTTCATTTCTCCATATGTTCTGGGAGTGTCCAGTCGTGGCCAACTTTTGGAACCATGTCAATTCTGTAATGTCCAAGTTATTTAAGATTGACTATGTTCCTAATCCATGTTTATGTTTGCTCAATGATGACTCTGATTTCGATTTAAGTATTACGCAAAAGAAAATGCTATTTGCTGGTTTCACCTCTGCAAAAAAAACTATTCTTCAACATTGGATAACACCTGATTTCAGTATGAACACTTTTTGGTTTTACTCTTTACAGAGGATTGTGAATCTTGAGTGCACAACGGCCAGATTGAACAAAGCAAGGCCCAGTACAGTTGATGCATGGAAGGCTTATTCATTGAACTTGACTAACTTGACTGCTCTATGATTTGATTTTCCACTTACCCCAATCCGGATTGTGTTGTATTTCTACTATTTGGCTGTGACTTGTCTGCTACACTACCCCTTTTCTTTTTTGTTTTCTTTATTTTTTCCCTCCCTTCCTTTCTTGTTCTGTATTGTCATTGTTATGTGTTGATAAAAGCAATAAAAAATCTTGATCACAAAAAAAAAAATACAAGATAAAGGTGACAATAGTATAATAAAAATAAATAAAAGTTAAATAGAAGAAAGTATAGGGGCCTAATTAAGGTAGTGCTGTACATTTCGACCAAGGTGTGCTAGAAACATCAAATGTCAACAAACTTCTAATTAAGTACGCATCTCAACACAATATAATAATAATAATAATAATAATAATAATAATAATAATAATAATAATACATTAGACTTACATAGAGCTTTTCTAGACACTCAAAGACGCTTTACAAACTGAAAAGATCGAGTAGTAATAATACAAATAAAAACAAACAAGAAATAAATAAAAGAAAGTATCGGGGCCTAATGAAGGTAGTGCTGGGGACACATGGGAAGGGGAGGGGGAGAGGGTTAACTGGTGAAGGCGAGCTTGAAGAAGATTTCATCCGATATTGGTAAACAGACCTCTGCAGAGTTGAACTCTGTACAGCCTTAGCTCATTAGATCAAGTTGTCTCAACATATGTTCCTGAAACACACCGGAAGGCTTGGGTGATCTGTAGCAGCTGCACTGTCCCTTCCTCAGGCAGGGTAAGTTTAGCCCTCTGAGGGCAAATCCCCTTAATGAGGATTACAGGTCCTACTGGTGGAGGAAGAGGGCTCGTCCTGCCTGCTAGAGGTCTGCAAGGTAGGAGGGTTGCCAGATTGTTGATGGCTTTGTAAGTGGTGAGTAGGATTTTGAATTGGATCCTGTATTTTGACCGGGAGCCAGTGTAGGTTTTGGAGGACAGGGGTGAGTGGAGGTGAGCAGACGGGCAGCAGAGTTCTGGACGTATTGGAATGAAATCTCGCTAAGCATTTACCCCCCGGTCCAAGCCCTACACGGGTCAGAAGCCTATTTCCACACTGTGATGACACATGTCGCTCGCTCGCACACACACACACACACACACACACACACACACACACACAGACTCTCTCGCTCGCTCGCTCACACACTGTGCACATACACACAAACGAAACGCTACAATGTAGCGGCTAAAAATGCACAATACAATAACGGAGAATTCCGCTCTCAATGGAGAATGAATTGTTGTGCCTCCTAATCTGACACGCCCCCGTGAGCCTCGTTCTGGCGCCCCCTCCCGGCCGGATTGAGTGGGCCGGATCTCTGGCTCTGTTTGCAGCAGGTGTGGGCTATTACGTTTCAGCCCAGCTGTCCCAATCACCACCTGGACAGCCGCCTACTTAACCCTGCTACAGACGGAGATCCAACGCTTGGACATAACTTTCTGTATGGACCCCCTCTGACTACTCTCATCTGGATTTCCCTCCCTGGCTCGACCCCTGGACTCCCCTCTGGACTACTCTCTCATGGATCACTCTCCCTGGCCCGAAAAGGATCTCGGACTTTGCTCACTAGGGTAGTATCGCAGCACATAATACAACACCCCTGACCTCATACACGCACACACACATAGTATAATTACACACCCCATAACTATCGCCTATATCACACCTTATGTTTGTTTTTCCACTAGTTAGTGTAGGGCCTATTTCTTTGTTTATATCATCCATAATAAATCATTATAAATTCTCCTGGCCTCTGTCTCTGTTTCTCTGGGGTTCCACCACATTTGGCTTTTCCAGTTTCAAGGTGTGCATAACATGAATCAGGCAAAACAGGAACGAACTCGGGTTGAAAATGTAATTAACTAATAGGCTTACATCCCTGCCTTGGATATGGACTGAGTATCAAAACTAAGATAAGAAATCTTCTCTCTCGCTAAATAGTCAATAATTACAATAAGCCCGCAAACTGAAACATATGTCACTCAAGCATAGCCTACCCCTGGGGTGGCCAACTGGTCTGAGACTAAGAGCCCAACAATGATTGGGGGGCCACAAAGAGCCACATCATACATGCAGGCTCACAAAAGCACTCACTCACTCCCTCTCACTCACACACACACACACGCACATGCAATACATTTCCAATAGGCTACGAGCCCATTGGTGTCATTTCAGCAAAGGTAAGGTATGGCAAGGTAGCGAGTGGGGGTGGAATGTTTTTTCTAATCAGTTGTGCAATAGTCAATTTTGGTGAGTTGTTTCTATACAATTTACTTTAAATGAATAAAAGAGCCCACTGTAGACAATTGGCTATCATCCCCAAGCACACCCCATGTATATGGACTACAAAAACCATAAGCTCACAGCCACTTTACTATTGAATTGTCTGGATACTGCTGACGATATCCTGTCTTATTATTTCTCGTCACTTATGTCCTGTACAACTGTCACTTTTTTATCTTGTATTGTGCCTGTTGCCTTATGTCTTGTACCTGCAATGTCAGGAACCGAAGCCTAACATTTTACTTTTTTGGCATTTAGCAGACGCCTTATTCCAAAGCGACTTACAATCAAAATCACAATCACAAGAGAGCATTTTCGGGAGGATTAAGATCAGTTTCACCTAGGCAACATGGAAGATGGGTCCCACACTCCTAGGGTAAGTGTAGCTAGCTAGCTATATTCCCCCCCAAAATGTTTGTAACTCTCTAAACTTTATCAGTATTATGCTTCAGTTTTTCTGTCAT